>NC_037689.1:52093534-52297692 GCF_003255815.1 Theropithecus gelada
TGGCGCGATCTCGGCTCACTGCAAGCTCCGCCTCCCAGGTTCACGCCATTCTCCTGCCTCAGCCTCCGAGTAGCTGGGACTACAGGCGCCCGCCACCACGCCCGGCTAGTTTTTTTTTTTTTGTATTTTTAGTAGAGACGAGGTTTCACCATGTTAGCCAGGATGGTCTCGATCTCCTGACCTCGTGATCCACCCGCCTCGGCCTCCCAAAGTGCTGGGATTACAGGCGTGAGCCACCGCGCCCGGCAAAAGTAGCTTTTTAATCATTGGAGAAAAGTTGACCTATAAAATATTATGATAGTTATCCATTTGGAAACAAAAAATCAGATTTTTACTTCCCACCATCCCATAAGGAAATTGCAGAGGGTTTAAGTATAAACACAAGTGCACACACATGCACAAGCAGTACATGTGTAAGCCTGTGTAAGCCTATAAGAAAAAACAGGAGGATTCATATCTGAATGTCAGACCATCTCTCTCAAAAAAGATACAAAATATTAAAATGATGTATAAGCTGGGCATGGTGGCTCACACCTGTAATCCCAGCACCAGCACTTTGGGAGGCCGAGGCAGGCAGATCACAAAGTCAAGAGATCAAGACCATCCTGGCCAATGTGGTGAAATCCCGTCTCTACTAAAAATACAAAACTTAGCCGGTGACAGAGCAAGACTCTATCTCAAAAAATAAATAAATAAAAATAAAAGATTTATGGATAGAACCATATAAAAATTAAAATGTTAGCAAAACAGTAAAAGGAACAAAAGTAAAGACAGACAATATATTTTAAAAAACAATTTGCAAACCAGGTTCCAGAATTAATTTCTATAACATTAAAAAGAAACCCTTTTACAATAACCAAGCAAAAAATAACCAACTCTGTACAATTGAGCATAAGCTTTGAATAAATTATACACAAAATACAATATAATAATGTGTGGAATCTCAGTAGTATTCATGAAAAATAATTTATATGAATATTCACAATAATATTGTTTATTTGATTCAAAAATCTTAACTTGTTAAATGTACAATTTATTATCATTATAAAAGTGAATAACTACCATGTGACAGGCACTGGCCTAGGCCCTGGAGATGCAGCAGTGAACAAAATAAACCCTCTGCAAAATGAATTTTAAAAATAAAATAAAAGTACCTGCTCTTGGAGCTTCTATTCTAGTGTACATACACCGAAGTGAAAAAAGCATAGAAACACAGCTTAAAGAATAAAAAATACACTGGACACTCATCTGCCACTGAAGTTAGGAATTAGAATATTACCAATGCCACAGATAGAGCATAGATTGAGTTTTTGTGCTTTTTAGGAGTGAACAGTAACCCGACTGTGTAGTAATCACTGTCTTACTTTTCTTTATTCACCTAAAAAATATTTGCCAAGTCTTTTCTATTTGTTAGGCAATGTGCTATGTGCTAGGGATATATTATTGAACAAAACCAGATTAAAATCTATACTGTCCTGGAACTCACAATTTAGCAGGGATAGACAGAAGATTAAAAATAAAAATGACAAACAAGTGAAAAATAAAAGGAAAAGGGAAAAATGGAGCAGGATAAAGGGACTTCAGGAGTATGAAGTGGTGGTGGCAATAAAGTGGGTTTCATTGGGATGATGCCATTTTGGCCATAGACTTGAAGGAGGTGAGGCATTGGATATAGAGATGTGGTTTGAGGGAATTCCATGCAGAGTCAAAGGTATAAGAAGAAAGATGAGGTACTTGAGGAACATAGAAAAGACTGGTGTGGCAGGAACAGAGTAAGTAACTAGGTGAATGATAGGAAAGCAGGTTCAAAAACAAGGAAAGTGTGCAGTGGGATGGTACTATGGCTTGAATATGTCCTCTAAAAGTTCTTGTGTTGAAATTCAGTCATGGAAGATGGGGCCTTTAAAAAATGATAGGTCTGTGAGGCCTCTGCCCTTATGAATAAATTAATACTATTGTGATGAGAATAGGTTATTTATCCAGGAGTGAGTTTCTGATAAAAAGGATAATCTTGGCACACTTCCCTCTCTGTTTCATGTGCTTGCTTTTACCTTCTGCCCTTTTGCCATAGGATGACCCTCACCAGATGCAGTGCCATGCTCTTGAACTTCCCAGCATCCAGAAACATGAGCCTAATAAACTTATTTTCTTCAAAAATTACCCTGTCTTTGGTATTTTGTTATAGCAAGAGAAAACGGACTAAGACAAGTGGACAGATCATGCAGTACTTTGGTTTTTACACTGATTCCCTTGCAGTGTTTTGAATAACATAGCCATTGCAATATTTTGAACAGAGCAGTGACATGATCTGATTTTGGTTTTTGAAGAATCTCTCTGATTGCACTGTAAGTGAGAATGGACTATAGTGGGCAAGAGTAGAGGCAACAATGCCCACTAGAAGATTCTTCCAAGAATTCAACAATCCAAGTGAGAGATGTTATCACAGTGGTAGCAACAGGGATAGTGAGAATTGGCTGGACTCTGAATATATTTTGATTTTAGGAAATCCCATAGGATTTCCTGGAATTTTGGACTCTGGGCATGAGAAAGAAAGAAGTCAAGGGTGACTTCAATGTTTAGGGCCTGAAATACTAGGAAGGTGGATTTGCCATCAAGTCATATGGTCTTGAAGAAGTCCAGGAAACATCACCCCAAAATATGCAACTTTTGTATGCTGAGAGAACTGAGAGAACTTGGGGAAGAGCAGGTGTAGGGAGAAACCTTTTCTGGGCTTGCCTTATCTGAAAAGAATTCATTTGTTCCCTTTCTGGAATCTCAACAAACAGGGAAGATCAACTCACAGGAAAGAAGACATCTCATTCAGACTTTGCCACAGGCTAGCACTTATTCTTCTCACAGTTCATCCTTGAGACAACTTTTATTACCTGAGATAAACTTCATTTTCATAACAAGACAAACTTTGCTCACCATACATTTCCTTCCCTCACCCTCCCATAGCTTGTTGTCACGTCCTTCCAGAAGCCCCAAGCCCCTATTCCGATGTTATAAGAACTTTAATCATCTGGCCCTTCTTCAACTATCATATTTTGTGGGACTTCCGTGCATATGCATGTGATGTAATTACAATGTTTTTTCTCTTATAATCTGCCTACCATCATTTTATTTCATAGACTCAATTATTGAAACTTCAGAGGGTTGAGAGAAGGTTTTATCTCCCCTATAGTTTAGCCTGCTATTGCCTCTGTGGCCTTATTTCTTCCTATACCCTCCTTAGCCATCCTGCTCCAGCTCCACTGGCCTCTGCTGGCCCTTGAGATCATCAGGCACGCTACCTGTTAAGACCTTTGCACTGACTCTCTTTCCCATGCCTGGAATGCTTTTCCCACAAATGTCTACATGGCTAACTCCCTTAACTCCTTCAAGTTTTGCTCAAATGCAAATTTGCTCAAATTTGCACCTTCTCAATGCAACTAACCTTGACCACCTACCACCTTCTCCAGCATGCCCTAATCCTCTTTACCCTACTTCATTTTTTTTTCTCTATAGCACTTATCACCATGGAACACACACGATGTATTGACTTATATATTGTGTATATCATTTATTTATTTCTGTTTCTTCCTACTAAGAGTCTCCACAAGATTGTTACCTAAAATGGTAACTGAAATGTCAAAAGCATTCAGTAAATGTTTGTTGAATAAATAAATGGATACGATTTCTTAATCTTCCCACTTTCTCAGCAATATATGATATTCCCCTTATCCAGGGACCATTTTTTTTACTCTCTCTGTAAAATATAACTTCCCAATTTTATGGGGTGGGGAAGAATACTTTGGACTCTAACTGCATCTCAAACAACTTTTATCCATTCGTCTTTAGTTATCATTTCCTTCAGCCCCAGATCAGCGGTTCCTGGGACTATCAGTTTGGAGCTATTTGGAGAGCCTGTAATGTACATAGCATTAATTCTTAGCATGCCCACTGCTGTCTTAGAATTTGGTTTTCCATGATTTACTAAATCAGATTACACTTAACCCTCTGCTTTCTAGTGTTAACCCAAAATGTCTGAGACAGGCCTCAGTCAATTTAGAAGGTTTATTTTGCCAAAGTTTAGGACACGCTCATGACACAGCCTCAGGAAATCCTGATGACATGTGTCCAAGGTGGTTGGGCATACAGTTCGCTTTTATACATTTTAGGGAGACATGACACATCAATCAATATGTGTAAGATGTACACTGGTTCGATCTGGTAGGGTGGGACAACTTGAAGTGGGGGGTTTCCAGGTTAGAAGTAGATAAGAGACAAAAGGTGGCATTCTTTTGATTCCTTGATCAGCTGTTCTATTGAATACACAATTTAGTCTGGCTCAGTAAATCTGCATTTACCATAAACAATAGGGCAAAGGAAGCAATCAGGTATGCCTTTGTCTCAGGTGAGCCTCAGAGGGATGACTTTGAGCTCCGTCTGTCCTTTATTCACAAGGAATTTCTTGTGGGCAAATTGTGAGGGAGTGAGGGAGGTATGTGGCTTCTTATCTTTGTAGCTATCTTATTTAGGAATAAAATGGGAAGCAGATATGCCTGAACATAGTTCCCAGCTGACTTCTCTCTTGGCTTAGTGATTCTGGGGTCCCAAGATTTATTTTCCTTTCATACTAGCTTCCAAAATTGTGTTGCTGTTATCATGTTTTCCCCATCTCAGTGTTTTAAAAAATTATTTTACTATAGCTTTAGTAGGGATTGGATAAGGAGTGAAATTACGAGTGGATTGAATTTTTCAGTTTTACTTGTGAGCCTATCGCAGTATTGAATATATACTTATGTGTAGTAATGTGGAAAGACTTCTATGAAAAAAATTCTAATTGACCAAAGCAAGCAGCAGAACAATATGGGAAGCGTGTGGTCCACCACTCACTAACTGAGTAAGCTTTTACAAGTTGCTCAACCTTTCAAACCAACTTCATCATTCATGAAATGGCGATTAAAGTATAAGACCTCCTTCACAGGTGGTGAGCATTAAGGTGGAAAAAATCACCACGTAATAGTTGCTTAGCAAGTGTCTGCCATGTAGTAAAAACTCTCTAAATATTGTTAGTTATTCTTATTACTATAGTATACCTTTTATTGTTCCATTTGTATTTCTTAAACCCTTTATGCTTACTTTTGTATGTCATGACTGGTAATTTCAGTCACCAAATTCAGGACTGAATAATTTTTTTTGTTTAATAATTGACATTAAGCTGGGTATGGTGGCTCATGCCTATAATCCCAGCACTTTGAGGGGCTGAGATGGGCAGATCACCAGAGGTCAGGAGTTCGAGATCAGCCTGGTCAACATGGCGAAACCCTCTCTCTACTAAAAATACAAAAATTAGCCAGGCTTGGTGGCAGGTACTTGTAACAGCTACTTGGGAGGCTGCGGCAGGGAGAATCGCTTCAACCCGGGAGGCGGAGATTACAGTAAGCTGAGATGGTGCCATTGCACTCCAGCCTGGGTGACAGAGTGAGACTCCTTCTCAAACAAATAAATAAATAATTGATATTATTTCAATGGCGAGCCTCCATATCAAGTTGCATAGAGCATCATTGTAATATATGATATCCACCTCACTACACACTTTCCTGTGCTTATTTATATGTTCCAGGCCACCTAGGTCTGTTTATCCTGCCTCATGTTTGACTGCAATGTCTCCTTCCATCTACTTACTCTGTACAATGCCTCTGCCACTTTCATAAACACGGGAAACATTCTGAGAACCTTTACTACTTTAGGGTCTGGAACAATTAACTTCTGTCTCGAACTCGGAAATGTGCCTATTCCATCACAATGACACCACAAAGTGATGTGGAAAGTCCTGTGAGACTGTCTCAAACATAGTGGATAGACACAAAATGGACACAGTTCTTCTGTTCTTGCAGGCCATCTAGCTCTCAGCTCTCCAAACCTACAGGGGCTTCTATGCACTACTCTACTTGAGTCAGGAGCTTGAGTCAGAGCAGGGACAGGAGAATGGGGCTCAGAACCTCTTCTCAGGACTCACCAGCCTGTAAGCTCTCATTACTTTCCCTCTGGATCTGCTCTTCCCCCAGCCTAAAGAGTCTCATTTAGACTTGAGTCAAAGCTTTTCTCTGAGTTATCATCTTTTCTATTTCGTTCTAGAATTAGGCTTCCAAAACTCAAAGGACAAAACTGATTCTTTTCTTAAAGAATTTTATCATTTAGGAGATAATATATCTAGCAAAATTGAAGGAAAGGTGAGACCAACTAGAGATACCAATAGTAGAAAAGATCTGCTAATAGATCTAGCTATATTTATATTTAAACCTGTTTTAAATGTGTATGTTTGTAAAGCCTAGAGAAGCCTTATGAAGTATTATTCCAAATCATGTAACAAGGTTATCTCCAGAAAAAAAGGCTATTGCTGAATGGAGGTTCATTTTTACTCTTATTCCTCAGAATTTTTTGAATGCTTTAGAACATCGATTCTCAAACAGTATGAATCAAAATCACTTCAAGATCTTGTTAGAATCATGACTGCTGGACTCCAACCAGTAATTTGCATCTCTCTCTAATTCTCAGGTGATGCTGACACTGCTGTATTGCCAAAAGTAATACAGATTTGCTCTACAGCAGTGGCAAATATTAAAATGTTTTTTAAAAGTCTATGATTTTTTGAGTTCTCACTGACTCTACGCTGAAGAACTCCCCATTGCCCAATGCAACAATTTTTCATATGATGCCAAGAGAATGGTCATGTGCCATGCCTCTGCCCTCTTCCATACCAGCCCATGTATAAGCTAAAATGAACTTTCCCCATCAAGGAAGGGCCTTCTTATAACAAACTAAAATTCATTCTGCTGAAATTATTATTTTTCATTATTCTTTGAAATTTTCTTCCCTAAGTATTTTTCTTTTATTTTTCCAACTTTTATTATAGCTTTAGGAAGTTTGTGTACAGATTTGTTACATGGGTAATTGTGTGTTGCTGAGGTTTGATGTATGAATGATTCTGTCACCAAGGTAGTGAGCATAGTACCGGAAAGGTAGTTTTTCAACCCTTGCCCCCTTCCACCCTCCTTTTAGTATTCCCCAGTGTCTATTGCTCCTATCTTTATGCCCATGTGTACTCAATGTTTAGCTCCCACTTATAAGTGAGAACATGCAGTATTTGATTTTCTGTTCCTGCATTAATTTGCTTAGGATAATGCCTCCAGCTGCATCCATGTTGCTGCAAAGGACATAATTTTGTTCTTCCCCTGCTCCCCACCCTGAGATGGAGTCTTGCTATGTTGCCCAGGCTGGAGTGCAGTGGTGCAATCTCAGCTCACTGCAACCTCCACCTCCCAGGTTCAAGCAATTCTCCTGCCTCAGTCTCCCAAGTAGCTGGGATTACAGGCATGCACCACCATGCCTGGCTAATTTTTGTATTCTTATTAGAGACTGGGTTTCACCATGTTGGCCAGGCTGGTCTCGAACTCTTGACCTCAGGTGATCATCCCACTTTGGCCTCCCAAAGTGCCGAGATTACAGGCGTGAGTCACCGTGCCCGGCCCAATTTTGTTCTTTTTTATAGCTGGGTGGTATTCCATGGTGTATATGTAGCACATTTCCTTTATCCAATCTACCATTGATGGGCACTCACTTGATTATATGTATTTCTTATTGTGAATCACGTCTAAGTATTTTCAACAGAGAAAGAAAAAAATGTAGTAAGGCAGCAAAAAAAGATTAAAACTTAAAAAAAAAAAAAGCTAAACAGATAGTTTTATTGGATTCCCTAGTCAATTCCATCAACACGATTCATTTGCTCTGGATATAAAATGATCATTTCCATTTGCTGTAGATATTAAAGGATCATTTATCAGCTTCCTTTTATTATCTTTTTTGGGGGAAAGGAGACCTGATTCTCCTCATAACTAGTATAACTACAGAATGTCTTCTTAGAATTTTTCAGTACCTTTTGCAAGTGGCATTACTTTTATGCCTCAGAGTCTAGTTTCTTGAATTTGTCCTATAAAGTAATGTGTGTGGTTTCGGTTTTTTTGAAAAGATCTCCTTAGAGACCTGGCCTGGTTTCTACCCTTTACGATTTTCTCATTTGCCTTTCATATCTCTGTGCAGTGCTAGGTTTGGCTACAACTCTTACACTTCCTGATTTTTCTATATTCTGGCAGATGGAATCTTATTTTGGGGAATTGCTTCTGTGGATTAATACTTTTACTTGATATTCTCCTTTGGCTCAGTGAATGTAACAAGTAAACTGACTCTTTTCTCACCATTTATTTGCTTACATAGCCAATTGAGTTTTCCAAATATATGGATTATATTCATACCAATTTCTTTTTAAGTTTTTCTTCTAATATGACTGGGACTTTCTGTCACAGGTATTTTCTTTCTGTATTAGCTTTCATTTCTGTTTTGTCTATTCTACTTTTGGGTATGTATGTTGCAAATACCTCAAGTCTATCTTTGCCTCCTAGCTTGTTTTGCAGCAAAAGTGAATAGCAGCACTGAAATGATGTAGTCTTAATGCGAATGTGCTTTAATTAAAACTTCATGTGTAGGCTGATGAGAATGTCTAATTTAGCTGGCTCTAAAAACTCCATCATTTTAATTGTGACCGCAGAGTGGCATGTTGTTTAAAGCTGCTGCAGGTATACTTTCTGGAGGCTAATAATAAAGAACCAGGAAAAATTATTATTTTAAAGTGGGATTTGGCATTAGCATATTTTAGCCCTTCCAAAACTGTTTTTCAAACCCAGCATTTCTACTTGTAGATATAAATTTGTCTCAGTCCATTTGGGCTGCTACAACAAAGCACAATAAAATGGGTAGCTTATAAACCACAGAACTTTATTTCTCACAGGCCTGGAGGCTGTGAATTTCAAGATCAAGGAGATATCAGATTTGGTGTCTGGTGAGGGCCCATGTTCTGGTTCATAGATGGCACCTTCTTACTGTAAAATCACATGGTGGAAGGGGCAAGTGATCTATCTCAGGCCTGTTGTAGAATGGAATTAATCACCGCTCAAATGCCCCACCTCCCAAACCGTCACCTTGAGAGTTAGGTTGTCAACATGTGAATTTTAGGGGGATACAAACATTCAGCCCATAGCAATACACAACAGAAATGTAAATATATATTCACCAAAATACATGTATTAGAAACTTTATAGAAGCAATATTAGTAGCAATTCAAAGCTAAAACATCCAATTGCCTATCAACAGCAGGATGGGTGACTTGTAATGTTGTCATATAAGGGAATATTACACAGCAATTAAAATGAACAATCAAAAAAATACATGTGTTAGCATGGATAAATCTCATAAACAATTTTGAGTAAAAAAAATCAGTCATGAAGAAAACCAGCCACAAAAGTACATATTCTATGGTTTCATTTAAAGTTGAAAAACAGACAAAACTAATCCATTGTTACGGATCACCGATCAATGGTCATTACCCTTGGCAGGTGATTAGTGACTGGGAGCTGTTTGTTAACCTGGAAACTCTTTACAGGGATGGGCCCAGTTTTTTTTTTTTTTTTTTTTTTTTTTCATTTGAGACGGAGTCTTGCTCTGTCACCCAGGCTGGAGTGCTGTGGCCGGATCTCAGCTCACTGTAAGCTCCGCCTCCCGGGTTCCCGCCATTCTCCTGCCTCAGCCTCCGGAGTAGCTGGGACTACAGGCGCCCGCCACCTCGCCCGGCTAGTTTTTTTGTATTTTTTAGTAGAGACGGGGTTTCACCGTGTTCGCCAGGATGGTCTCGATCTCCTGACCTCGTGATCCGCCCGTCTCGGCCTCCCAAAGTGCTGGGATTACAGGCTTGAGCCACCGCGCCCGGCCTGGCCCAGTTTTATAAGTTGATTGAACTACATAATTATGATACTTGCACTTTCCCATGTGTATATTATACATCAATATAAAGTTAAAATGAGAAAAGAAATCTTGTTTTGCACTATTCTTTTAATCCTCTCCTCTTAACCTATTTCCTCCCCAAACCCTGTGTTTCTCTATTTTTGGGGAAGTAATTTATGTTTCTCTCACATTTCTGTACATCTTCCAAATGAAATGAAATGCACAATAAAAGGCATTGATACCTTTTATTTTGTGCTCTCATTTCAAAGATTTTTGTATAGCAAACAGTCTTGGACAATAGAGATGGTGTCTCCTTCTGGGAAATAAGGAATATTTATTTGCTATTAAGAGTAATAAAGATAATGTCTCCCTCCAGAATGAAGGGTGAGTAGGTTTGCTAGCAACCTTCTTTAAAAGACTGAGATTTGTTAAGCACGAAGTTCTTTGGTTATGACACAAACCCACTGCATGTGCAGTATTCATCTGGACTCAGTACAAACAAGATGCTCATGCTGCGAGCTGTGCTGTGAATAATCAAGTCCTTTGTCTCTGATTCCGGAGTCTCACTTCTTCTTCAAATGTCCACGAAACTGTGGCAAACTACGTTGGTAGCTTGCATTAAATACGGTACAATTTCAGACTCTTCATAGTGGTTGACCTTCTTCTAGCCTAGCAACCCACGTTGGCTTCAGTTGCTATAACTTTTTAGTCTCACTATGCTATATTGGTCTTTCACAGTAAATCAATATTTTATAATAATAACCTTACCAGGAAACATAGCAATAGTTAATAATTGTTGAGAATATACTATGTGTGAGACATCACACTAAAAGATATGCATACATGTATTGTTACTTTAAAAACTTTCAACAATCCATACAATAGGTATTTTTTTCCTCCGGTTTATAGTTGAGGAAACAGGTTCAGAGGTAAAGTAACTTACAATGTATCACGCAGCTAGCAAATGGCTGACTTGAGATTTAGGCCAAGTTGCTCTAACTTCAGAGCCCATACTTTTAAGTCTGTAGTCTCATATCTGAGCCAACTTCATATAACAGAAGGGGTAAAACCACATCTCATTTACCTAGCGTGGTAGAACTGGTTGAAGTTCAAACAGACAAGTTCAAAGGAAACCATTTGCTGAAGCCATTTGTGGAAGCATCACAGCTTCATTGTTAAGGAACTAGCACTCATACCAGCATGTAGGTGTTTGTTCTTTCACAGAACATTGGTTCTGAAAAATATTGTGATGTGGAAATAGTCATCTCTAATAGTTTCTTCTCATTATATGGTATGGTCCACCAGTCCAACATTTGCATTGAAAGTTCTTTCTATTTTAGGGTACACCTAGGAACAGATTAGACTAAATAAGCAATAACGTGCAACTAGAGAATCTCCAAGCAGAGCAAGATGTTAATATTTAGCTTTCTTCCTTTTTTGTACTATGATATTTTACTATTATCAGGATTTAAATAACGTATTTTTCTTTGAAAAGAAAAAAAGTCAAATGTTCTAAGTATAATTATTCTGTGTCTCAGTTTAGTTTCCTTTGAACCAGAAATCTGAAAAATAAAAAGGGGGAAATTTGTCTGGTTTGTTGGTTGCTATATGTCCACCACTAGTTGATGTTAGGTATATAATATAATATTTTATTTGGAAATTTATTAAGTTAAATATTTCTCTCTGTGAAAAAGAATTAACCAAAGAAGGTAGTTAAATTTTCAGTGGCTGGGAAAAGATTTGTGAAAAGGATTACAAACACCTCAGCTGAGAACAGCTAAGACAAAACCTACCACAGGTCTATTTTTTGTGTGTAAGATGTATGTTCTGGTATGCACATGGCTGAATATACTGAAGGTCTCTGAAATCACAGACAAAAAATATATACACTTATTGAAGGTAAGGAACACATGCTCAGGGGCAAAAGCTACTTTTCCACATAAAATAGAATGCAAAATAAGGGAGAGCCAGGCGACAGATGAAGCCTCCTTCCAACCTGCTCTCTAGGCCCTGCTGCTTGCCAGATTCAGTTAGTTCAGAGAAGCGAGGGAGTGGAGGCTACCAGGAGAATCATGAAAATCATGAATCAGGATGCAGCCTAGCTTTATGGCAACTGAGGGTGACTGCACAGTGAACACCAACTAAATTAGAATGCTATCTGTTCCCTCCCCACTTACAGGAACCTCTTGTAATTAACTGGGCAGGAAAAATGAATTCATAAGACAATAAAATTACAAAACAGTAAGTACCACATCCATGCCGTCAAAGACAATGTAAGAAAAACAAGAAAAAGAGCAGTATAATTCATTTAATTCTATTTTAAATCTTTTTAGTTATGAAATATAACAAACATACTGAAAAATGCACAAAATAAATGCACCACTCAATTATTTACCATAAAACAAACATCCACGGCCGGGCGCGGTGGCTCAAGCCTGTAATCCCAGCACTTTGGGAGGCCGAGACGGGCGGATCACGAGGTCAGGGGATCGAGACCATCCTGGCTAACACGGTGAAACCCCGTCTCTACTAAAAAATACAAAAAACTAGCCGGGCGAAGTGACGGGCGCCTGTGGTCCCAGCTACTCGGGAGGCTGAGGCAGGAGAATGGCGTGAACCCGGGAGGCGGAGCTTGCAGTGAGCTGAGATCCGGCCACCGCACTCCAGCCTGGGCGGCAGAGCCAGACTCAGTCTCAAAAAAAAAAAAAAAAAAAAACAAACATCCACATAACGACCACCCTGTCCAAGAAATGGAATATGATTGGACCCCAGGAATCAACATTATCTTCTCTCTCTGTCTATCCTTCTTTCCCTCAGAGGTAACCATTATTTTTAGTTGTATGGTAATTATGTCCTTAAGTTTCATTATAATGTTTCAATCTACTCATGAATTCTTAAACACTATAGTATAGTTGTGGAGATTTTTTCAATTTTATTTAAATCGAATAATATTTTTTTAATATATATACATATATATTCTTCTGTGCTTAGCAGTATGCCTGTGAGATTTATCCATGTTGGGGTGTGGACCTGTGGTTAATTTATTTTCAAGGAATTGAATTACTGGGTCATAGGGAATGTGCCTCTTCTAATTTACTAGGTAATGCCAAACTATTTTCCACAGTGCTGGTGGTCAACTAACCCCTAGCAGAATACAAGAATGCCCGTTTCTGCAAACATGCAACTTCACTTGGTATAATCAGTCTTATTTTAGCCATTCTGGTGTGGGGCTGGTGTTATCAAATCGCATTTCAATTTTATTCTCCTGATGATTAGTGAGGCTGAAGGCCTTTCACATGTTTATTGCCCATTATGTAATGTTGTTTTGTGAAATAGCCATTCAATTCTCTTACTTATTTTTCTATTGAGTTGTCACTCTTTTTCTTAAGCGTTTGTAGTGGTTTTCAAAATATATTCAGGATAAGACCCTTTGTCAGTTATATGTATTAGAAATATACTATTCTACTATGATATGCTTGCCTTTTCACCCTCTTAATGCTCTGGGGGAAGCTAGCCACCATGAAGGAAGTCTGAGTGTCCTAAGATTTCCATGTTAGGGAGTCCAAACTAGCCACATAGAGAGGCTACATGGAGAGATGCTTGGCCAGCCTCAATGTGAATGAAGAAACCATCTTAGATATTCCGGTTCCAGCAGATGTGATGTGGAGAAGAAAAAGAAACAAAGCCAGCAGCCAGAGCTGAGACCTAAGACATAAGACCTCCACTGAGCCATCCCAGGCATCTCTAGCCATTTGAACCACTCAGCTAAGATTCCAGTCATTGTGAAACAGAAACGATCTATCCCTTGTGGGGCTTGCCCAAACTCCTGACTCATAAGACATTGAGCATAATAAAAATGTTTGTTGTCTGATGCGACTAAGTTGTGAGTGGATTGTTCTGAAATGATAGATAACTTGAACAGAAGATTCCATAGCGAGTGTGGGATTTTGAAAAACTGAAGTAAATGCAGGAGAAGAGGGATTCTGGTAGAGAAAAACAAATGAGTCAAGTTGGTGAACGCAGAATACACTTGGAGTCTTTGGGTATCAGTGAAGTGACCATGCCAACAAGGTGGAAACATTATTTTAGGATAAATGTGGCAAGATGTTTTTCATCCTTTACTGGTTAGAGAAAATACAGAGAGACTTTGCATAATAACAAATTAAAAAGAAGCTATGATAGTTGCCCTTTATGTGGAGAAAAACGTTTCTTATCTGAAGAATCTGAAGATACAGCTCCTGGGATGAATCTGTGCCACTTTTAGAAAGAAAGAGACAGGAGAAAAATAATGATCTCCTGGATGTTTATCTGAGGTATGCTTGGTATGTACTAAATGAGTGACTCCAGGGGAAAAGACTTTCGTTTGCTTGTTTTTTGTTATTAATCTCCTAGTAGATTCTGAACTCCGTGTATATTCATTATCACAGTTGATAGTGACACTCACGCTCTGGAAATGAACTTTCCCTAGGAGCTGTGTAATATTTACCAAATTTAGGCATAGAAACATATTAGCTAGAGGCTGGGCATGGTGGCTCAAGCCTGTAATCCCAGCACTTTGGGAGGCCGAGGCGGGTGGATCACGAGGTCAGGAGATCGAGACCATCCTGGCAAACACGGTGAAACCCTGTCTCTACGAAAAATACAAAAAAAAATTAGCCAGGCGTGGTGGCGGGTGCCTGTAGTCCCAGCTTCTCGGGAGTCTGAGGCAGGAGAATGGCGTGAACCCGGGAGGCGGCGGAGCTTGCAGTGAGCCAAGATAGCACCACTGCACTCCAGCCTGGGCGACAGAGTGAGACTCTGTCTCAAAAAAAAAAAAAAAAAAAAAAAATATATATATATATATATATATATATATATATAAGCTAGAAAGAAACATCACATCATGAAAGGCCTTGAAATCATGGAACTGGTGTTTAGAAGTAATTTTAGAAATAGCCCGGGTGTGGTAGCTCACGCCTGTAATCCAGCATTTTGGGAGGCCAAGGCGGGCAGATCACCTAAGGTCAGGAGTTTGAGACCAGCCTGGCCAACATGGTGAAACCCCGTCTCTACTAAAAATACAAAAATTAGCCGGGGGTGATGGCAGGTGCCTTGTAATCCCAGCTACTCGGGAGGCTGAGACAGGAGAATCACTTGAACCCAAAAGGCCGAGGTTGCAGTGAGCAGAGATCATGACACTGCAGTCCAGCCTGGGCCACAGAGCAAGACTCCGTCTCAAACAAACAAACAAACAAACAAACGAAGTAATTTTAGTTTAAAACTTCTAGTTGTGAATTAAAGGAGTAATGAATATATACTACAAACATTTCTGTAAAACTCTGGGAAGAGAAGGAGGACAAAGAGACATATTGTTGAGTATAGAACTGGGTAGAAAAATGCACTGATGAATCAGGCACCAGAACAAGACCAAGAACTAACATAAAGAGGCAATGACAATGAGACAGAGTTGCCATTTCACTGTGTCTCATCCCTTTCATCTATCAACCTTGAAAATTACTTTTGAAGTCATAAGTGGAATAAGGTGGTTATTTGAAAGAAAGTGTATGATAACTGCATGTCCCCACTGTGAATAATAGCTTGTGGAACACAAACTGACAGAAATAGGTGCATATTGACTTTTGTCATCAACATCTTGTATGATACCTTATCTCATAATGCTGGCATTTTGAACTATAGTAAATAAAAACTTTCGGAACCAGGAAGAATATATTTTTATCCTTAGTGATACATAACTTTAGGTATCTTTAAAGGAAAGGAGAACATCCTGGAGTTCAATAATAAAATGTTTATTATAGTACTGAAAGTGAAAATGCCTCAGCCGTAGTTTTAAAAAATGTATGATGAGAATACACGGCCCTTCAATGCAGTGATGATAAATAAATAAATAAAGCCCAGAGGCAGAAAAGCCCAACCAGATTCTGAAGTCAAGATATGACCAAAAAAAAGATTCATAAAATAGAAGGTTAACAGTGAGACTCCTATTCCTGTATACATATCCTCCTCTGAAATCTTCAGTCCATTTCTGAAACCAAATTAGAGTGTTAGACATTTTAATACAGAAAAAAGAAATTTCATTTTTTTGTTTTGTTAATTCTCTATTGTGGTTAATAGTAGATTTCGTGCATCTAGATTTTGAGCATTACTCTAGCTGATTGGGGGCGTCAGGAAATCTGGAGTTTCTGAAATCTGTTTGTTGTTTTTCTTTTAATGTGAAAATATTATCATCTGTGGAAATGCACAGTATTACTGATGTCAATACTAATTTGAGATAACATCTAGAAAGCTTTTTGGAAACACTGATTTATGATGCAAGACATTAAAATAATATCATTGTTGATCATGATAATAGCGTTGCCAGTTACACATCAACTTGCTTGCATTTTAAACATCATATATTCCTAGATGTTAAGTAGAAAAAAATTGTCTTTTTTTTCTATTGGAAAAATGATCACTGAGATTTTCCCTGGCCATGGTTCTTTAACATAGACTATTTTCTTCATAATAGTCTGTCAGCCCGTATTTATTAGATCCACTGTGTAGAATTCATTTCTTGCTGTTTTGGAGAATTGTAAAAAGTAGTAGTGAAATATCTGCACAGGAGAAATTTATTTTCTAATGGGAAAGACAGGACAGAACATTTTCATGTACCCAATATGTGTATGAAAGCATATGTGTGTGCTAAATTATAAACATAACTCTGTGTATGTTTCTCACCCACACATCCACTTTTTAAATGATTTAATAGGGGAGGTGGCAAACTATGGCTTGAGGGCCAAATCCAGTCAGTGGCTAAGCCCTTGAGCTAAGAATGTTTTTTACATTTTTAAAGAGGTGCAAAAAATATAAAAACCAACAAGAATATACATCAGAGAGAGTATGTGGCCCACAAATCCTAAAATATTTACTATCCAGCCCTTGATTTCGAATAATCCATAAAACTGCGAAGTTTTACTAAATCAGAGAGATGATAACTGTCTGAGGTAGTATGAGATCTAGTGCAGGACAATCTCTAACCACACTGGGGGAAGCTTGGATAACTGACCTTTGTACTGCAGTGGCTTTCAAAGGCCTTCCTGAATAAAAAGCAAAAAGATGTACTGAAGTCATACTTATCACTACAGGGGGTTTCATGTGTTGATTTCCCATGTAGGTGCATAAATTTCTGTCTTCTCTGACAGTACAGACTACTAAAATTAAATAGGTAAATCTAGGTCTTGTCCTTACCACCACGCTAGTTTTCAACATGTTAGCACTCTCTTTATAAAATGTGCCCACAAAGACCTTGGGGTGAGGTGCTTGCTCAGAGACATTTAACCTTCTATAGTCAATTCAGCGCTAATTGTGGCGTTACTGCTCATTGAAGTTGCCATTTGGTGTGACAGAAAAAAAAAGCCTAGATTTTCCCAACATTTCTTTGGTTTCTGAACTAGAAAATTGTATTTTGATTCAGCACTGCAGCTAGAATTTGCAGTGTGTGTGACTCAGCCATTTGTTGCATGGTCTTTTCAATGCATAGTTCGGAGCTCAGTGAGAGATTTAGGCAGGGTTTACATGCAGATTTGGGAATTCCCATTGTTATATATCTTCTTTCCAATATGTTTCCCTTACTTTCCAGCTGCTGTGGTCATTTAACCTCTCTTCTCCCTCTTCGTGTTTTCCATCCCAGTTTTAGCCACCTTACACGGACTGGGTGAAGCTTGTAATCAGCAAAAAAATTTAAAAGGAGAAACTCACCCCATTCCATTTCCTACTTCCAAATGTAGATTTTCCTTTACTCTCTGTCTGATTGTAGTTACTCTTCAGTGACTCCAAGTAGTGTCTTCTATTTTGTCTGGCATTTGAAGTTGTTTTCTCTGGAAAAATTGGTTCCAGAGGAGCTACTTCCCCATCACCAGAATGGGAATCTACCCCCATATTTATATCTAGTGAGAGTGATCCATGATGTATAGATGCACATTATCATGATAACTTGTACTTCATTAAGCAGAGAGTGAATAGAGGTTTCCTGCTATGGTAAAGAAATTTGTTGCAAATTAAATTTCTACCATCCCACAAATAAGAGGCTGCCTACATCCCAAATGCATATGGCAAGAAAAATTGGTGCATTATTTTAATTCCAAGTATATTCATGTGAAGAATGAAGCCCTCCCCAAGAAACAAAATACTTCTATTAACATTTCGTACACAATTGTTGTAAATGAACATCACTTTTGTCAGACCCACTTACTGTCTAGAAAGATAGTCCCACTCAGCAGACAATGGTTTAAAATGAGAGAGAGAGAGACAGAGAGAGAGAGCGAGAGACAGAGAGAGACAGAGAGAGAGCAAGAGACAGAGAGAGAGCGAGAGATAGAGAGAGAGAGAGACAGAGAGCGAGAGACGGAGAGAGAGAGAGAGAGAGAGAGAGAGAGACATTCCCAAGGAATGATTTTAAAAATTCGAAGCTCATTTCCCCATAATTAGTCCATAAATGCGCCATCATCCAGGGAAAATTTGCATGAACTTTTCTCCTTTTCTCACCTGTAATTCTGCCTATTGTGACATTTCTGCCATTTTCATGTTTTTCCGTGAGGCCTATTACAACTTTGTACTTGAATTCCTCTATAGAAACATTTTGGAAGAGAGCGAGGAAGAGACAGTGAGGCATATCTTGTGATGGGCTGAGGTGTATGTGTGTCTATTTAAAGTTGTGGAAAATATTACAGATCTGGAAAAAGTCTTTCTTGGGTGAATCAACAGTGGAGACAGAACATGTGCACGCCTTTCTTGTTGTTAATACTGCCTGAATAATGGGAAGTGATGAAGTGATGACAAAGTTCTTCTGTTTGTCTATAAATCACAATTTTAGGTACACAAGCATACCTTGTTATATTGCACTTAAATTTATTGTGCATTGCAGATACTGCATTTTTTACAAATTAAAGATTCGTGGCAACCCTGAGTCAAGCAAGTCGATCAGCACTATTTTTCCAAAAGCATGTGCCCACTTCCTGTCTCTGTGTCACATTTTGGTAACTCTTGTAATATTTCAAACTTTTCATTATTATTTTATGTTATGGTGATCTGTGATCAATGCTCTTTTATGGTACTATTGGAATTGTTTTGGGACACCATGAACTATGCCAACATAAGATGACAAACTTAATAAACGTTGTGCATTCTGACTGCTTCACCAACTAGTCATTTCCCCATCTCTCTCCCCAGGACTCATTATTATTTAAGACACAATAATATTAAAATTAGGCCAGTTAATCATTCTACAATGGCTTCTAAGTGTTCAAGTGAAATGAAGAGTTGCATGTCTTTCACTTTAAAATGCTAGAAATGCTTTAAGCTTAGTGAGGAAGTCATGTCAAAAGCTGAGATGCACCGGAAGCTAGGCCTCTTATGCCAAACAGTTAGCCAAGTTGTGATTGCAAAGGAAACATTCTTGAAGGAAATTTAAAATGGTCCTCTACTGAACACATAAATAATAAGAAAGCGAAAGAGTCTTATTGCTGGCATGGAGAAAGTTTGAGTGGTCTGGATAGACAACCAAACCATTCACAACATTCCCTTAAACCAAAGCCTAATCCAGAGCTTCTGTGGATTCAATTCTATGAAGGCTGAAAGAGGTGACAAAGCTGAAGATGAGTTTGAAGCTAGCACAGGTTGGCTCATGAGGTTTAAGGAAAGAAGCCATTTCCATAACATAATAGTGCAAGGTGAAATAGCAAGTTCTGATGAAGAAGCTGCAGTAAGTTAACTAGAAGATCTATCTAAGATAATTAATGAAGGTGGCTACACTAAACAACAGGTTTGCAATGTAGATGAAACTGCCTTCTATTGGAAGAAGATGCCATCTAGGACTTTCATAACTAGAGAGGAGAAGTCAATGTCTGGCTTCAAAGCTTCAAAGGACAGGCTAACTTTCTCATTAGGGGCATTAGCAGCTGGTGACTTCAGGTTGAAGCCAAAGACCATTCTAAAAATCTGATGGTCCTTAAGAATTATGCTAATTCTACTCTGCCTGTGCTCTGTGTATGCAACAACAAAACCTGGATAACAGCGCATCTGTTTACAACATAATTTACAGAATATTTTAAGCCCATGTTTGAGACCTACTACTCAGAACAAAAGATTGCTTTGAAAATATTACTGTTGATTGGCAAAGCACCTGATAACTCAAGAACTCTGATGGAGATGTACAAGGAGATTAACTTTGTTTTCATGCCTGCCAACACAACATTCATTCTTCAGCCTATGGATCAAAAAGTAATTGCAACTTTCAAGTTTTACTGTTTAAGAAATACATTTCATAATGCTATAGCTGCCATACATAGTGATTTACCTGATGGATGTGGATAAAGTAAATTAAAAACCATATGGAATGTATTCACCACTCTACATGTCATTAAGAACAATTATGATTCATGGGAGGAGGTCAGAATATTAAAACTAACAGGAATTTGGAAGAAGTTGATCCCAACTCTCATGGATGAATTTGAGAGATTCAAGACTTTGAGGTAGATATGGTAGAACTAGTAAGAGAACTAGAAATAGAAGTAGAGCCTGAAGATGCCACTGAATTTTTGAACTGTCATTACAAAACTTGAAAGGATGAAAAGTTACTTCTTATGGATGAGCAGAGAAGATTTCTTGAGATGGAATCTATTCCTGGTGAAGATGCTATACATTATTGAATTGACAACAACGAGCTTAGACTATCCCATCAACATAGTAGATAAAGCAGCAGCAGGATTTGAGATGACCGACTCCAATATTGAAAGTTCTACTGTGGGTAAAATGCTAGGAAACAGTGTTTCATGCTACAGAAAAATCTTCTTGAAAAGAAGAGTCAATCGATGCTGCAAACTTTATTGTTGTCTTGCTTTGAGGAATTGCCACAGCTACCTCAGCCTGCACCAACCACCACCATGATCAGTCAGCAGCCACCAACCTCAAGGCAAAAAGATGAGGACTCACTGAAGGCTCAGATGATTGTTTGCATTTTTTAGCAATAGAATATTTTAAAATTAAGGTATGTACATTATTTCCTTAGACACAAAGGTATTACAAACTTAATAGCCTACAGTATAGGGTAAAGATAACTTTTATATGCACTGGAAAATGAAAAAATTTGTGTGATTCACTTTATTATGATATTAACTTTATTGTGGTGGTCAGGAACCAAATCTGAAATGTTCCCAAGGTGTGACTGTTATTCATGAAGAAAAATCAGCAGTTCTTCCTGAAGGAATATTAGGAAATACATATTTTCATTTGCTTTCTGTAACTTTGACTACCGTCTTCTCTCCTACATGATGATTTTCTGCTTTTGCAGCGGGAGTTTGTTAATTACTAAGAAGCATTGACTGTAATCCAACCCTCCTTCAACCTGACTGATACTTAGGAAAACAGAACAAACAGCATTGTAATCTTTTTGGAAGGGCAAGGGATTATTCAAGGGAAATGAATATGTCAAAGCTAGGCTGGATTGGCTCTGATGTACGATGAGTAGTTTTTATGTAAGTCAAAGTAGATTCTGAAAGGATTGACCTTTCCTGTTAAATTTTTTCTTTTCTTTGGCATTGTTTGGCAGACAGAGCCCTTTGCTTACTCCAAATAAAGGAAGCTAATTCTTCGAATTCATTGATGCTTATTTGTATGTTTCATCTTTTGAAAGACAGACTGTTTCAGAATAACAGCTATATAACTTTGTCAGAACTGATTAAAGGCAGTTTATCTAGCAAAGAGCTTTGCACATGTTTGTCAATAAATGGTAGTCATTATGGTGATAGAGACTTGTCTACATCTTTCAATGAAGAGGCAGAAAATAAACTACCAACACAGCAATGCATCAGTGACCCAACGTAGACAATTTGAGGCACTAAAAATCATGACAAATTGTTTTTGCAAAGAATATGTTCTTTCCCCACTGCTGTCTTTCAGGCAAATAATTTTCTGTTCCTCATACTTGAACTTTTCTACCTATATGAGAAATGTCCACATTCTTGATACATTTTAGATATAAAAATAACAATCTTGAAAAATATTAAGTGAAAAAGATAACTTATACACTATCATTTAGGTGATAATTTCTATCAAGCTAATGAATTGAAAGAACTTTTTGCCTACAAAAAGGCAAAAACCTTATTTTCGTTTTCAACCAAATCACAAGAAAGTATAAAAGTATAAAATTATTGTATAGTATGTCATTGTCAACAGGATAACATGTTAAATAGAGTCAGAACTGCTGATGTTTTGCACATTCACCTTATAGAGACACTTGGCAGAAACAGAAAAATCAGGGTCACTTGACTTTCTCTACTTCATCGAAATGATGAAGCCAGATTTAGTCTTGATAATTTAAAAGTGTGAAATGATGCATTTGACTGACAAAAAAGCAATACAGAAAGGAATAACTTTTCTCAATATAAGGTTTTAAAATCTCATTAGAGTTATAGAATGATGACTTACTAATAAAAGGATTGGCTATTTGTGATCAATTCCATACTTATTTGTGTCAATTAATACTTCTTTCTCACTATGGGAAATTGATTCCCCATAAACCATAAATAAAATGCATCCTCCATAAATAGAATATTTTTAACAGATGTATGTCTAGCTGAAAAAGTCTAAAGGCAGAAGAAAAAAATAAGCTGTTTTTAAAAATTTACATTTTAAGCTGCTTTAAATTTGTAAAATATTTAAATATATTAGTTTGTGTGATTTTTCATAATTATCCCCTGCAATAAAAAGAGCAGAAGTATTTTTTCAGTTAGAAAACTGAATCTTAAAAAACCTAAATGATGGCCGGGCGCGGTGGCTCAAGCCTGTAATCCCAGCACTTTGGGAGGCCGAGACGGGCGGATCACGAGGTCAGGAGATCGAGACCATCCTGGCTAACACAGTGAAACCCCGTCTCTACTAAAAATACAAAAACTTAGCCGGGCGAGGTGGCAGGCGCCTGTAGTCCCAGCTACTCGGGAGGCTGAGGCAGGAGAATGGCGTGAACCCGGGAGGCAGAGCTTGCAGTGAGCTGAGATCCGGCCACTGCACTCCAGCCTGGGTGACAGAGCGAGACTCCGTCTCAAAAAAAAAAAAAAAAAAAAAAAAAAAAAACCTAAATGATTTACTCAAGATCTAAGTGTACATGGGGGAGATGGAGTTAAAAGTAAGTTTTCAATACTCTTTTACTGAATTACTCTTTTACTGAATTACTTAACCCTTTAAAAAAAATGATGTACCTCTTGCAAGAGACAGAAACATCCTGGAAGCAGGGATCTCCTATGTGAATCTCCACTGCGTAGCACATCTCTTACTTCATAGAAGGTATTCACCTTATGCTCACTGAGTTAGAATGGGATGAACTAAATTGATGACCTGAAGCTTGTGAGAAAATTATACACTCATCATGATACTTATTAACTGAAATTTACGTTAGTTAGGGAAATGTTCATTACAAATATTTACATGGCCCTTGGTTGCACCAATACATCCTTGTACACACAAAATATGCAGATCCAAGCCTCCGCGGAGTCATAGTAGTCTCATTTTGCATATCATCGGCAATGGATTTTTCTGGCTTCCTTTCTCCTCATTATTAGTTATTCCCTCTTTGGTGGGCTGCATGTCCAATTTGTAACCCTATCAAAAAAAAATTCCTTTATTTACATACTATATCTCGGCTTCCTTTTAGTGGGAAACCCAATCTATTATTTTTAAGCACCCGAGATAGCTTATTGTATCTAAGTGAGACTCATTGCTCTTCATTGTAAAATGGCCCCCAAAAGCCACTTTAACTCTGATCACTAGCTATAACCTAGCCTTGGGATGGCTGAGATGAAAACCTTTTGTGTATGCCCACTATTTACATCACAGTTTCTCTAATGTGCTGGCCTCAGGAGAGTGAAACACAAGCAGGTCCATTTCTAAGGGAAAAATGCTGCTTCTTAAAGACCAAATTGCAGTTCTGGATCCTCAAATAGATGAGTCACAGCACAATGTGAGATATTGAAAAAATACCAAAATATGCTATGGAAAGTTTCCTGCCCTCAAGGACATAGTGATCTATTTAAGGAATCAAGATTCTCAACATAATTAGCAAGCAATGCAGAAGTGCACTAAATTATGTTGCATGGAATTCAAGTGCTACAGGAAATAAGAGCAAGGAAAATTGCTGCAGACTAGGGAAATCACAGAATACAAGGGTTTGCAGGGCACCAGCTCTTGCCTATGACCCTCTTTCCAGGTCTAAGTTGGGCATATGCCAGACTACTCAGGGTGCTTGTTCTAATGATTCATCAAGAAATGCTCCTTTCTTCTTGCCCTCCTTTTGATCAATGCAATCTCATCTGAGTTTCTTTGGTTCCCTATTTCACACTCACTCCACTGAGCTTGTATTGTTCATATCCTTTATACACACACACACACACACACACACGCACGCACACTATGTATATATGTTTGTATAGTCCATTTTCAATGTGTTTAGGGCAGGTACACATTTTTTTCCCATTACATCATCCATTGCATTAGTATAGTGTCCCTCGCAAATTACTCACTCAATTGAAGTTGTTGATTGATAGAATAAGATGATTAGTTCGTGGCATGTTTGCATCTAGTACAGTGCCTGGCACATAGTAGGTACAATTTTTTTTTTTTTTTTTTTTTGAGACAGGATCTCGCTCTGTCACCCAGGCTGGAGTACAGTGGCATGATCTTGGCTCACCGCAGCCTCCGCCTCCCAGTTTCAAGCAATTCTCTTGCCTTAGCCTCCCAAGTAACTGGGACTACAAGTATGCACCACCACAGGGTTTCATTGTGTTGCCCAGGCTGGTCTCGAACTCCTGACCTCAAGTGATCTGCCTGCCTCAGCCTCCCAAAGTGCTGGGATTACAGGCCTGAGCCACCATACCCAGCCAAAATAAATATTTTGATGAAAATCTGTTTAACTGTTAAATGAATGGATTCACTGGTCACTTTTCATTGCTTTAATTTAATTAGTCACCGGGCGCGGTGGCTCAAGCCTGTAATCCCAGCACTTTGGGAGCCCGAGATGGGCGGATCACGAGGTCAGAGATCGAGACCACCTGGCTAACACGGTGAAACCCCGTCTCTACTAAAAAATACAAAAAACTAGCCGGGCGAGGTGGCGGGTGCCTGTAGTCCCAGCTACTCGGGAGGCTGAGGCAGGAGAATGGCGTGAACCTGGGAGGTGGAGCTTGCAGTGAGCTGAGATCCGGCCACTGCACTCCAGCCCGGGCGACAGAGCGAGACTCCGTCTCAAAAAAATAAAAAAATAAAAAAATTTAAAAAAATAATAATTTAATTAGTCAACCAATAAGATAGTTTTACAGAAGCAGATAACAAGGAAACAGTTAATTAGGTTACTATAAGTATACATGACTTGAAAGCTGACTGTTGCAATTGGGATGTATTACCTCAGAAATATATGTAGATATACATAAATACATTGCCATAAATACAGAGCTTGAAGCATGTTACAAGAGCTCTACCTGTGTATAACAATTCCTTATTTTTAGTGTAAATGAGGTTACATAAAGTATTTGTTCTAAAAATTAAACACTACCCAACCGTTTTTCTGTGTCACTTTTATTGATTAATTGTCATATTGATTCATTACTTGCTACATTTAAAAACAAAAGGCAAAAACTGGAGTAGGCTTTAGAAAATACCTTGTAGGGAGTAATACATTACAATCAAAAAATGTTTAATGCCTGTTACATTTCTTCTATTGTTAGAGTGTAAAATATGTAGAGCAGTGGATTTTCTAATTGGACTTAAATTGAAACTGTCTCTGTCACTTACTAGTTGTGAGAGCTTGGGTTAGTTGCTTAATTTCTTTAAGCCTCAGTTTCCTCATAAGTAAACATTGGGTTAATAATGCATATTCCATGACCTAAGATTTCCACTCTTAGGCATGCATATAACCAAAAGCAAATGCAATAAAAACAAAGATAAATAGCTGGGACCTAATGAAACTAAAGAGCTTTTGCACAGCAAAAGGAACAGTCAGCAGAGTAAACATACAACTCACAAGAGTGGGAGAAAATCTTCACAATCTGTACATCTGACAAAAGACTAATATCCAGAATCTACAACGAACTCAAATCAGTAAGAAAAAAACAATCCCATCAAAAGTGGGCTAAGGACATGAACAGACAATTCTTAAAAGAAGATATACAAATGGCCAACAAACATATGAAAAAAATGCTCAACATCACTAATGATCAGGGAAGTGCAAATCAAAACTACAATGTGACACCACCTTACTCCTGCAAGAATGGCCACAATAAAAAAATCAAAAATCGATAGATGTTGACATGTTTGCGGTGAACAGGGATCACTTCTACACTGCTGGTGGGAATGTAAACTAGTACAGCCATATGGAAAACAGTGTGGAGATTCCTTAAAGAACTAAAACTACAACTACCATTTGATTCAGCAGTCCCACTACTGGGTATCTATCCAGAAGAAAAGAAGTCATTATTCGAAAAAGATACTTGCACACGCATGTCTATAGCAGCACAATTCATACCCGCACAATCGTGGAACCAACCCAAGTGCCCATCAGTCAACGAGTGCATAAAGAAACTGTGGTATATTTATATGATGGAATACTATGCAGCCATGAAAAGGAATGAATTAACAGCATTTGCAGTGACCTGGAGGAGAATAGAGACTACTATTCTAAGTGAAGTAACTCAGGAATGGAAAACCGAACATTGTATGTTCTCACTGATATGTAGAAGCTAAGCTATGAGGACACAAAGGCATAAGAATCATACAATGGACTTTGGGGAATTGGGGGAAGAGGGAGAGGAGGGTGAGGGATACAAGACTACAAATACGGTGTAGTGTATACCGCTTGGGTGATGAGTGCACCAAAATCTCACAAACTGCCACTAAAGAACTTACTCATGTAACCAAATACCACCTGTATGCCAATAACTTATGGAAAAATAAAAAAATAAAAATAAAAAGAAATGTCGGGCCGGGCACGGTGGCTCAAGCCTGTAATCCCAGCACTTTGGGAGGCCGAGACGGGCGGATCACGAGGTCAGGAGATCCAGACTATCCTGGCTAACATGGTGAAACCCCGTCTCCACTAAAAATACAAAAAACTAGCCGGGCGAGGTGGCGGGCGCCTGTAGTCCCAGCTACTCGGGAGGCTGAGGCAGGAGAATGGCGTGAACCCGGGAGGCGGAGCTTGCAGTGAGCTGAGATTCGGCCACTGCACTCCAGCCTGGGTGACAGAGCGAGAATCCGTCTCAAAAAAAAAAAAAAGGAAAAAAGAAATGTCTGCATATATTTTCACCAAAAGGAATGTACAGGAAACTTAATAGTAGCAATATACATAATAGTCCCAAACTGGAGAGTTCCTAAGTGCCCATCGATAGTAGAATGCATAAATATAGTATGGCACATTGACATAGAGAAAACTGTATGGAGCTAAGAAGAAACTGTAACTACATTCAGCACTATGCGTGATTCTTACAGACCTGGGGTTGAATGAAAGAAGACTGACACAGAAGAGTCATATTGTATGATTCTATTAATGTAAAATGTTAATGCTAGTAAAACTAATATGTACTGGCCAGGTGCGGTGGCTCATGCCTGTAATCCCAATACTTTGGGAGGCCGAGGCGGGCAGATCAACTGAGGTCAGGAGTTTGAGACCAGCCTGACCAACATGGAGAAGCCCCGTCTCTAACTAAAAATACAAAATTAGCCAGGTGTGGTGGCGCATGCCTGTAATCCCAGCTACTTGGGAGGCTAAGGCAGCAGAATCACTTGAACCCGGGAGGTGGAGGTTGCAGTGAGCCGAGATTGCGCCATTGCAGTCCAGCCTGGGCAACAAAAGCTAAACTCCATCTCAAAGCAAACAAACAAACAAACAAACAAAAAACTAGTATGTACTATTAGAAGTAAGGGTATTGGTTCCCTTGAAGGGGGAAAGTTTGTGATGGAAAGGAAGCAGAGGGACAACTTCTGCGGTGCTGTTCAAATTCTATTTCTTGGTTTGGCTGCTAGTTTCCCAGGTGTGCTCAGTTTGAGAAAATTCAAAGAGATATAGAATTAGGGCATAGTAACTTGCCTCTATTTTATTTTATTGTCACAAAACATTTACAAATTAGCTTAATATTTATCTCTTAGAGTTAACATGAGGATTGAGTCGAATGGCATTTATGAAAGTGCTGAGCAGTCACTACACTAAATAAACATTCCTTTGTAATACGTTTTACGCCTGTACCCCAAATATCTTGCAGATAAAGTCTTTGTATAATCTGTATCATGTATATTTTTAATACAATACATGACATAATGAGGCTTACACTAATACCTTTCAGAACACATTTGTTCTTTCTTCATCTCCCATCCTGCAGACATTCACAAACAGAAAAAGGGTACCAGACTACTCAGGATGCTTGTTCTAACAATTCTAATAAAGCTTCATTGTCAGATTGCTATCTATGAATTTTTCCTTGCCGAAAATGTGCACACACATAGCAACTATGTAATAGTTCCCATCATACACTAATAGCAAGTGAACAGCAGCAGAATGCAGCTTATAATGGAACAAAACCAAACTACAGTCAGAGCAAAAAGCCCTTCTATTTTTTCAACTAGCAAGAAAAAATATTGCTTGAAATTGTGATCTGGCAGTCCATTGCAAAGGAAATAAGATGAAATGACTTCCTGCATCATCAATTTACAGATCAGAGCCCAAAAGATATAAACATTGTGCTGTGCAGTTCTTCTTGTCGCTTAAACTGAACAGTGTGTGCTGGAGACTGATATAATCCTTGAATTCTCTAACTGAGCATTAACTGCAAATTGCCCTAAAGACTGGATAATTTTTAAAGAAAAGAATCAAACATGACTACTTTTATTTGCCAGATTTCTATCTAGTTATACAGTAGTAATTTTATTCTGGGTTGCTCACTAACTGTAGTCAAACTGTTCCTCATTACATATCATCCATTACTCAATCTAATTAATACATTGAAGTTAAAGGATGGTGACTGAATGGTTGACTGTTATAATGAAAGCATTATACCCTAAAATTAAGCATCTCTAGTAATTATTATCATGCATATATGCTATATACTTAGACCTCCATGTCTCTGCAAAAAACAAATTCCTGTGGAAATAGTATTTCGTGGTTCCTGGAAATGCTTTGCATTTACTTTTTTGATCAATACAAATAACTATATTAAAGTTTCAAGATCAATGTTGAACCCGCTTCTTGAAATCTTTAATCAACTTTTCCCTAGTGAAAGCAAAAACAAAAAACATTAGAGGCCTATTATAATCAATTTTTCTTAGAACTGCAAAAATGTTTGTGAAGCAGCAAGAGAAATGAAGGAAAAAAATCTAAAGCAATTAGATATGACATTTCAGAAGGTGGACCTGTTTATCTGGAGACAAAACACCAACTGTAAAATTCTTCTTAGCTAACTTTATGACAACACTCCTCCAAAGCAATGATACAATCCCATTTAGAAAATGAAGGACAATCCTATTGAGTTAAGCTAAGAGATGAGACAAAATTGCTGATGTTTGATGAAGTAAATGGAATTCTAATGTATTGGTACTGGTTTCCATGATCCTCATAGACTAGCTTTTCTGAAGTACACTACATGATTCACCCATCAACCACGGTTGGTTTTATGAAGTAAAGAATGTTAGCAGCCAGAGAAAGTGCCTGATATAGTTCGGATGTTTGGCCCCTCCAAATCTCATGTTGGCATGTGATCCCCAATATCGGAGGTGGAGTGTGGTGGAAGATGTTTAGGTCATGAAGGGGAATCCCTCATGAATGGCTTGGTGCTCTCCCCATGGTAGTGAGTTACCAAGAAATACGATTGTTAAAAGGAGTCTGGGACCTCCCCGCTCTTTCTTTTGCTTCATCACTCTTGCTCCCTCTCTTGCCATGTGACACTCCTGCTCCCCTTTCACCTTCCATCCTAAGTAAAAGCTTCCTGAGAGCTCACCAGAAGCCAAGCAGATGGTGTTGCTATGCAGAACTATCAGCCAAATAAAGCCTTTTTTCTTTATTTTTAATTTAACTTTTATTTTAGGTTCAGGGGTACATGTGCAGGTTTGTTATACAGGTAAACCTGTGTCATGGGGGTTTTTCTGTACAGATTATTTCATGGCAATTCCTCAAAGACCTAAAATCAGAAATACCATTTGACCCAGCAATCTCATTACTTGGTATATACCCAAAGGAGTATAAATCGTTCTATCATAAAGACACATGCATGCGTATGTTCACTGCAGCACTATTCACAATAGCAAAGTCATGGAATCTACCTAAATACCCATAAATAGTAGACTGGATACAGAAAATGTGGTACATATACATCTTGGAATACAATGCGGCCATTAAAAAATCTCTTTCCTTTATAAATTACCTAGCCTTAGGTGTTCCTTTATAGCAATGCAAGACAGACTAACACAGTACCCCGAAGCAGGCATGCTTCTCTTCGAAAGACTAATGTTTTGAAGGGAGTGATGATGTGATTGGTCTCCTTATTCAAGGTTGTTCATTCATGAACACTATTCATTCATGAACACTAGGCGTATACAGCAAGATCTCTGTTTTCCTACAACTACAAGCAGAAGTGTTACAGATAATATAACTGAAATCATGTACTTTCAAGAAGTTTGACACCTCAGAAGTTACTATTCCTTTAAAAAGTCTACAGGATGACAGAAAATGTGGGTGGAAAGATTATAGACACTGTCCTTCCTTGCCCATCTCCTTTCACCACTCAAGAGGGGCACAATCACTTCACTAGGTGCAATATTGGGACCATTAATTTCTTCAGACCGCATCCAATTCCTTAATTCTTTCAGTAAGATTGAGATAGTGGAGCAGTGTTTTTTAATCACAGGTATGTGAGTAGGTGTCATTGGGAATGTGAGATTATGTGTGTGTGTACTGCTTTTCCTAACTTTGTATCATGACTGTCTCCAGTTTTATCAGACTCTCAAGAGGATCCACCAGTCCCCAAAGTTTAAAAAACATTGTTTTGCCAGTTTGAAAAACATTACCTAATTTATGCTTCTTGGATTCAAACCTATTGCATTCCCTCTAAATCTTGATTCCTCTTTTCTTTCTCCCCAATTCATCTTCCTTTAAAAAAAAAAAAATTGTTTGTAACATTCACTGCTGGATTCTATCTCTATATCTTTTTCTCCAAGTAATATGAATTCATCACTTGATATCTTCGTATCTGTTCAGTTGCTTTGGAAAGCCAAATACAAAATCTGAAATAAACCAACAATGCAGACAGGAAGAGAAGAACTTCAAAAGGCAATCGAAGTGGTTAACTATGTCTTATATTATTCATATATTTGACTACAAGAGACCAAAGAAACAAAAATGACTCACGTTAAACTGCAGAATTTCATGGAAACATAAATACCACATTTATCTTAAGTATAATCTTTTAATCAATGAAGTTAGGTATAGAAATATATGGTTCCATTGCAATAGTTTAAAAAATTATTGGTTTACAAGAAAGTACCATTTTCGTAAGTTTGTTATTTGAAGGAAAATTAACAAAAAGTGTTTCTGGTGGTTCTTCTATTTTCAAGTTATTCTTAGAGATGTTTTTCTGTTTGGGTAAATTTTTTGTTTTCTGGAACTTGCTTAGTGCAGAACTCAAAGTCATTAGCAAAAATCTGCCAGTGATCAAGTCCATGGTGCCTAGAAAAGCCCAGTTTAAATGAAGAAAATGAAAGAAGCAATGGACCAAATAACATCTTGCATATGTTCTTGTTTCTTATTGGGATCTTACTATTACAAGATGATGATACCCTATTCCCAAATGGATGGTTCATACTCGTTTGGCATAGAGTACCATTCTTGAACAATGAGAAAAGTGGCAGAGTTTAGTGGCCAATCTTCTAAAAAAAAAAAATTCCACTTAGTTATTTCAGTCATCTATACCTACATTTTAGTACGATCCAAAGAAACACTTTAAGAATTAAAATTCCTTTGCATGATTCTCTCCATTTACTTTGGGTAAATGAAGAGATTTGCCATAAACTAATGCATGAAAACTACATATTCATTCACTATTTTTGTATTAAATATCTATTCCTTATTTATCAGCATGCTAGGATATGGACATACCACATGAATTAAACTTTGTCCCTGCCTATAAGGATCTCACACAGTCTAGAGGAGCAGACAGACATTCTGTGAATATAGAGGAATAAACAAACTCTGTTTTTCCTATTATACTGTCACAACACATCTGGTTCATGTGTGGGGGTTTTCCCCCACACATCAAGCCAGCAATTAATTCTGCAGTGGACACCAGCCGGTGTACTCTAATTCAATTCAATTCTGACACTATCTACAGTTGAGATAGCATCAGATTTCACAAGATGACCCCCTCCCCCAACTTCTGATGCCAATTGCAAGCCCCAGGTTATTTTACCTGTGCTTCTAACTTACCAGCTATAAATTGGAACAGCTCACAGAACTCAGAGAAATACTTGCTTTAATTATTATAAAAGATAGTACAAAAAAGTACATATGAAGGGATGCATCGGGTAAGGCACATGGGAAGGGGTGCGGAGCTTCCATGCCCTCTCCAGGTGCACCACCCTCCACGAATCTCCACATGTTCAGCTATCTGGAAGCTCAAATTACAGAGGCAACTGAAGAAATTTACTGAGAAATATCACCCAGGGAATGACCACTTGGGAATCTGTTCCAATAGCATCAACAAGGGGCTGTGATAAACTTAAGCAATGTCAGATATTGCAAAGACCTTTCCTGAATCAGGAAGAATAAAGGCAATGCCAGTTCACTACAAGTGAAAAGTATGGATGCCGATTAAGAGCCTTACTTTCAGAGCACTGTGTTTTACTCAGAGCCTCACTTCACCACTAGATTCTGTAAGGAAAAAATGTGCGTAAATACTTAACGGACACCTTGTTTGGTAAGATCAAGATCATGATTTCTTTTTTTTTTTTTTCCCTCCTCAGAATTATAGGCACAAATCTGCCTTTCAAGAGAATTACACAATTCCAATTCAATTCTTAAATCAAGAGGCACTGTTTAGAGTGTTTTATTTTAAAATCCATATAGAGAAAAATCTTCTAATGAGTTATCTAAAAATGGGCTGACTATTATCCTAGTTTATATAGAACTGAATATCCTTTGGGCAGCAAACATTACTCCTAGCTGTGTGCATTATGTTCAGGACTTATCTTCATTAGGACTTTTACCTGAGGGGCTGAGGTAGGTTCCAGTGTCCAGACTTGCTGGAGAGGTTCACACTCCGGCTAGGTAAGTAAAGAATGCTCATATTTATTCTTCCTCATTGTCTCCTGTTTATGTGTCCTTTCAATAGACATTCACACAGCGCTGAGGCTGTAAACCTCCTATCCAGATGGCAGACCACTCTTTGAAGGAATATTTTCAAAGGTCCCTGCCCTACTGACAACAGTTAATTTCTTCCGAACATGGTTATTTGTGCCATAGAGCAATAGGAGGCACCTAATTTGGGTCGTATAGACTTGGCAATTCAAGTATAATTGTTAGCTTATTGAGCCAATGGTATTTTCACTTGTATGAATAAACTCACTTTAATACTCTTGCTGATGGTGTTTTCTGGTACCTAAATGTAAGCCAAAACTGCTTCCATATTTATCAGTCCTTATTCACAGCCGGAAATTCCTCATGTTTTTTCATACACAGCATGAACAAGAAACAACAGAACCAATGAATAAACAGCTCTTGCACTGCCAACTTTAAAAGTTTTATTGAAAATATATTTGTTTATATTATATAAACTTAGAGAAGTGCACAGATCATAAGTGTATGCCTCAGTGAATTTTCATAAAGTGAACATATTTATGTAACCAACACTCATATCAAGATACAAACTGTTACCTAGAAACCTTACTTGTACCACTTGTAGTCACAGCCCCTCTTCCTGGTATAACCATTATCCTGACATCTAACACCATTTACTAGTTTCTCTGTATTTGAACTTTGTAGCAATAAAAACATATATATTCAATGGGTATTCTTCTGTGTTGAGCTTCATTTACTCATTTTGTTTGAGATATCTGCCTTTGCACATGTGAGTAGTTACAAATTGCTTGTTCTCACTGCTTTATAGTATTCCGTTGTATGAATATACCATCATATATGTCTCTACTCTATTGTTGATAAGCAATTGGGTGCTTTTCAGTTTAGGGCTATTACTAACAGGGCTGCTATGAACATTTTTGTCTGTGTCTTTTGGTGCACATTTTTTTTTTTTGACCTGTCTCCATCTTGCTATAATTAGAAGAAAAATTATGAAGTGAAGTGAAAACACCAATCTGAAAAAGATTAACCAATGATACCACTGTTATCTGGGACTTGCTGTGTGACTAATTATATTTTGAGCATAAACAACTCCCTCTGCCACAGTGCTTTTCCTCAGCAACCCAAACTCATTGAGTAACTTAGCAAAATGGCCCCAAGACACTCCTGTTCTCATTTGAAAATCAACCAAATAGCAGTTAGGGATGAAAGCAAAACTTAGGATAAGTATATGCAAGTTTAAAGCCATATAGAACAGCACAGCCAAAAACACTCATTAAAATTACTCATGGACAAAAGAGATTTGCACTAATTAAAATGCCTAGTCACTGTATAGTGGGCTAAGAAAGAAGACTGACTTAGCACCAAATGGCTTCGTTTTATGGCTTTACATCAAACTTTTGAAATATTTTCAGTTAAGGAAAAGAAAGAAAGATGAAAAGCAAATCCTCACAGGGAAACAGATAAAATATCACAGACCTAAGGAGCTGCATTATCATCATTATGGCAGCATTTTTTATAACATTTATGAATTTGGGCAATTTTTATTGCACTTGTTGTGAAGGGACAATTGAGCAGGTGCCATTTTATGAGGTACTAATTCTGTAGTGATTCCCAAGTGGAGAATCCACATGTAAGGGTCAATTATTATGAGTCTAATAGAAATGCTGTGATTGGGAAAAATGCAAAGTAGCATTAATATCCCCATTGGTCCCTTGAGCAGAGTTCAGCTGTCAATTTTAGTCCTGAGGAGCTTGGAGACCACCAACATGGCCAGAAGGATTTCGGATTTGTTACATCAAGGACAGAGTGAGCTGAATATTTTTAATCTAACCTGGAAAAACCAGTGCTTAATTTTAAAATTATAAGAATATATAAAAGAAAAGAAGATTAAATATTATTCCTATCATTGAAATATAGACTGAATGTTTCAGCATATTATCCTGAAATTTTAACCTTCAAGTTCAAAAATCATTCCTATTTAAAACGCAACATCCTGATTCTCTGGCTTCTGTTTGAGTATTTATGTGACTAATCCTAATCATGCGGGATTTTATTCAGGTGATATGGGATTTATATTCCTACTTCTCATGAAAATCAGAACGGCCACAAATTCTTCTAAAAATCGGAACAACAAATGCGAAATACATACCACCATTATCACACATTTGATACCTATTAAGGTTAGGTTTCATCCAGCATGTGTTTGCATGATATTCACATATAGTGCCATTTACCACATACAGATAGGGCCGTAGATGTGAGGAAAAAAAGACGGAAAGGTGAAAAGAGTCTAACATTTATTGATCACCTATTATGTGTGAGGTAACAAGCTCAATATTTTATATGTGGCAGCTCATTTAATCCTTTCAGTAATGACTTAGGTATGATTTATTAAGCTCTCCACAGATCAGAAAGTTGAGGTGCATTGAGGTTAAACATCTTGTACCAGTGTTACCCTCTAATGAATGGTGGATTCAGGAATCAGAGCCATGTCTGCCTGTGCACAATACTATTCTGCCACACCACTTGGCCTTCTCATTCTAAGGACCAATTCTCTGTTAGTTACGATACTTAATGTCCTATAAGAAAGCTTGAAATTAACATGCTCATGCTCACTTGCCAGTGCACTGAACAGTTCTCCAAGTTCAAGGCTATTGTCTCTCTGTCTTAGTTCATTTGTGCTGCTATAACAAAATACCTGACACTGAGTAATTGATAAAGAACAGAGCTTTATTTCTTACAGTTAGGAAGCCCAATATGAAGGCACTGGCAGGTTTGGTTGTCTGGTGAAGGCTGCTGTCTCTGCTTCCAAGATGGCTGCTTGTTGCTGTGTCCTCTGGAGGGGAGGAATGCTGTCCTTATGTTACAGGAAAGGGGTCCTGATCCAGACCCCAAGAGAGGGTTCTTGGATCTCATGCAAGAAAGAATTCAGAGCAAGTCTGCAGTGCAAAGTGAAAGCAAGTTTATTAAGAAAGTAAAGGAATAAAAGAATGGCTACTCCATAGACAGAGTAGCCCCAATTAGAGAGGTTGCCCATTTTTATGGTTATTTCTTGATGATATGCTAAACAGGGGGTGGACTATTCATGTCTCTCCTTTTTAGACTATATAAGGAAACTTCCTGATGTTGCCATGGCATTTGTAAACTGTCATGGCGCTTGTGGGAGTGTAGCAGTGAGGACGACCAGAGGTCACTCTTATCGCCATTTTGCTTTTGGTGGGTTTTGGCTGGCCCCTTCACTGCAGCCTGTTTTATCAGCAAGGTCTTTATGACCTGCATTTTGTGCTGACCTCATATCTCATCCTGTAACTTAGAATGCCTTATCCATCTGGGAATGCAGCCCAGTAGGTTTCAGCCTCATTTTACCCAGCTACTATTTAAGATGGAGTTGCTCTGGTTCACACACCTCTGACATTTACATGGTACAAAGTGGAAGGTGGAAGAGCAAGTGAGAGCTGAATGCTGGTTGAAGCCTCTTTTAGTAAGACCTTTAACCCACTCATAAAGGGAAGAGCCCTCATGGACTAATCATATCTTAAGGCCCCAATTCTTATTACTATCACATTGGCCATTAAGTTTCAACACCTAAATTTTGGAGGGGATACATTCAAACCATAACACTCTCATGCCAATTTTGACAACAGCAAACTTTTTTTGAGGAATCTCAAGGGATGCTTACCAACTTCCAGTTATGGGTTTCAGAACAGCAAGGAAGGTTCAGCCATCAGTTGCAGACTGGCCTGGACCAAAGTCAAGACGTCAAGAAGGGACAAGACACAATCCCCAGGTCAATACTACCTCAATTTGAAACAGTCCACATCCCCATTTCCTCATGCCCTACCCAAGTTTGCTCTTCTCCCTGTATCCAGTCTCCTCCAACTCCAAAACATCCCCTATGCTGCTGCCACAGTCTTGAGGCTTCTAAAATGCAAATCTATGCCACCTTGACTCAGAAAAATTATTTATCCACCACATAGAATTATGACAACATTTAAAATTCTTAGATCAGCACACAAAAATGGGGCCCCTTCTTCCCTCTTTGGCCTTGCCTCTCCCCTGATCTCCCTTCACCCTCACATGTTTGTCTCTGGCCATTATTTCAGAATATCCCTCTATGTGACAAGCTACTTCTTATATCTATGCCTTTTCCCATGCAGTTTATCTACCTAGAATACTTTTTCCTAAGTAAATCCAACTTTGTCATTCATAGCTCAACTCCAACATTAACTCCTCTAAGCCTCAATGTCTGATTTGTATGTCTTGATGTGTACTCAAATATGATAGAATTACATTATTGAATTATAAGAATTTACTTTCCTGTGTTTCCTATTACAAAGTAAGCTTCTCAAAGACAGGAACTATAATTTCAGGAATGTTACTCTCTGTAAATAGCATGACAGCATGGGCTCTGCTTCATGTTTCTTGAATTTAAATCTAAGCTCTATTATTCCTGAATGTCTGACTTCTTCCTTCCAAGCCTTGCTTCTCATCTATGAAATGGAGCATTATCTCCCTTGCATGGTTATTGTTAGGATTAAGTGATATTAACCCATGTAAATAAAGCACAATGCCTGCCATATGGTAAGTATTCAATAAATGTTAGCTATTATCATGATGAGAAGAAAAGTAATCATTTATTTAATGAATAATTATTCTCAGTGTATAATAATAATGATTATGAATACAACAACATATTAATAGTGTTTTGAAATATTTTTACCTTTGTCAAAACGATTATAGGAACTCTTAACAAGAGATAAAAATTTTGGTAATTAATAGAGGAAGGAAACTAAGATGTCTTTTGGTATCTTTGTTCCATTTTGTAGATTCAAGAGTTTATAGAATTGAAGCCCTATAGGCCGGGCGCGGTGGCTCAAGCCTGTAATCCCAGCACTTTGGGAGGCCGAGACGGGCGGATCACGAGGTCAGGAGATCGAGACCATCCTGGCTAACACAGTGAAACCCCGTCTCTACTAAAAAATACAAAAAACTAGCTGGGCGAGGTGGCGGGCGCCTGTAGTCCCAGATACTCGGGAGGCTGAGGCAGGAGAATGGCGTGAACCCAGGAGGCAGAGCTTGCAGTGAGCTGAGATCCGGCCACTGCACTCCAGCCTAGGCAAGAGAGCAAGACTCCACCTCAAAAAAAAAAAAAAAAAAAAAAAAAGAATTGAAGCCCTATAACGTCAAATTTATCAGTTAGGGTTTGATCAAAGAAGCAGAACAGGGCCGGGCGCGGTGGCTCAAGCCTGTAATCCCAGCACTTTGGGAGGCCGAGGCGGGCGGATCACGAGGTCAGGAGATCGAGACCATCCTGGCTAACATGGTGAAACCCCGTCTCTACTAAAAATACAAAAAATTAGCCGGGCGTGGTGGCGGGCGCCTGTAGTCCCAGCTACTCGGAGGCTGAGGCAGGAGAATGGCCTGAACCTGGGAGGCGGAGCTTGCAGTGAGCCGAGATCGCGCCACTGCACTCCAGCCTGGGTGACACAGCGCGAGACTCCGTCTCAAAAAAAAAAAAAAAAAAAAAAAAAAAAGAAGCAGAACATGAAATAATGGATTTCTTCTATGTATTAGACCTTGGGCAATTGATGGAGTTGGTGAACAAGTCTATGCAAAGCTATTGCTTTCGCTTCTGGTGGTGAGTCCAAAGTCACTGTGGGTCAGCAGAACCAGCAGTCAGGAAGCAAAGCTGGACCTGAGATGAAAGAGTGGGAGAGTACAAACTAGAACTTTCACAAACAAACTAGAACCCACCAGGACAAACTGTCTCCCACTAGCTCCAACAGTAATAATATAAATAACCTGAAAAAGCAGACAGTATCCTTTGCCATAGAATTACACACATGCTTGGCTCAAGTCTTGGAGAGGCTGAAGAGCAAGACCTGGTGGAAGCTGAACAAGTTAAGGCCTGGATGCTGGAACCAACAAAGTGAGCCAGCAGATAGGCAACGATACGCGTGCGCAATAGCAGTGCTTGAAGCCCTGCGCTGGCCATTAGGTCATAAAGGCTGCTCACTTACACCTGCTAAATCTAATGTAAGTTTCTCTTGCGGCCAACCCTAGCCACAAGGGAGAGGAAATATTGGAAATGCAGTTCCAACTCAGGTGAATTGACACACCAAGTAACAACTCTAAAGATACATAATTGTAAAACTGTCCCTAGAAGCCAATTTTCTTCCCATTAAATTACTCTCCCATCAATAATAGTATCAACCTCAAGGATGATAAGAATGTATATTTTACTTTGGATGGATTAAGTATTAAAATTTCGAAAGCAGACCTCAAATCACCAAATTTTCATCAAAAGAATGCTATTCTTTCCAGTAATTCTCATGAACTTTGTTTTGTAGTAGCAAATGGTCAGTGAAATCATTCAGGCCTAATCTCCTTACTCAATACAACATCCATGTTGGAAAATTTTGGCTTAACAGCAATCTGTAGAATATTCTACCTCTTGACAAAATAGGAAGAGTTATTTCCAGAGAAATTTCTGAATTTTTCAGTTTTGTTCAAGATCATAGAAACCCATTTTTACTTACTTGGAAGCTTTTGGTCTCTCAGAGTTGGTCTAGTCTAAGACCATAAAACCACAAGTAGCCACTAACCTTTTCTTTAAAAATTTTGTGAAAACCCTTTCAACACTCCAAACTCTACTACTTTAATAGTAAGGAAAGTTTTACCTATAGGAGAACCTGGGTTTCTACGCAACCTTTGATTTAAGTAGCTTCATCCAACTCATTACATATTGCTCCAAAAGCTGTGAAGTACAATAAACAAAACACTCAACTGAAAGCCATGTGATTTTTTAAGAATTACCTCTAGGTGGCCCCAGAGTTCTGCTTCTGCTCTGAAATCTGGGTTCTTAGTCTTCACTAACGTGGGGACTCCAGGGTAGTGGGGAGGGATAGCATTAGGAGATATACCTAATGTAAATGATGAGTTAATGGGTGCAGCACACCAACATGGCACATGTATACATATGTAACAAACCTGCACGTTGTGCACATGTACCCTAGAACTTGAAGTATAATTTAAAAAAAGAAAATTCCATCCAATAATTAGATAAAATTTACTAAAATAAATAGCACTATTATTACCAAAAAAACAAACAAACAAAAAAAAACATGGCGACTCCAAACATTTTCATTGTGATAATTAGTAATTTATGGCACGCTGTAGCCCCTTATCTCCATTCCATTCCATTCTAACATAATAATAACTTTTTTTAAGTGCTCTTTTTTTTCAACACATTTCTTCAATTTTCCTCACAGCGAGCTCTTGTTTTACCTTTACTTTAGATGATTTAGCACAAAAAACACGAATCAGTAGAGTCTCCTAATACTCCATTTTGTATATAGCATATAAAGTACTTCTTAAATATCCTGACTGATTTTTGAATTTTCATTTGCTTTGAGAAGGACAGTAAAGGCCTTTTAACTGTGCCTGGGAACCATTTTTCTCATGATAAATGGCAGATTTCAAGGATGCGGCTTCTTCATCTCTGGCTGTACCTCCGCTTGAAGGGCTTTGATTATTCACATAAGACTCTCCATGACACATTCAGGGCTAATTCACAGGGCATGTTTTCCTGAGACAGCTGGATTTCCAGGGATTGGACTGAGATGTTAGAAACCTCAGTGTGAGGATGGGAACTGGCTTCAGAGTACAGTTTTAAAGTGCTTGTTATTCTGAACTGAGGAACCAGAGTTCAGCAGCATCTTCAGAGTAAGGACCTTCTGCTTGGGGGTCAGTATCAGGAATATTTCCATGCAAAGTTCAACTCACATCCTCCCCTGTAGTTTTTTTTTTCCCTTCTGTGACCAATCCTGTCTGCCATTTTTGCTAATTCTTTCTATGCTATTAAGTGGAACAAGAATATTTACTGATGATTGCCTAACACACCATGTGTCCCAAAGATGTTTCAGTTTAATGATATATTATCTAATATTAGAATAAAACAGTGGTTAATATCTTGGGGTTTAGAGTAAGAGAGATGTGTGCTGAATTCTAGCTTTGCCATTCACTAGCTGTACCACCTCAGAAAAAGTAGCTAACTCCTTTGAGTTTGGTTTCCTAAATGATACTATAAAAACAATACCTCAGGGCCTTTCTGTGAGGATCAAATAAAATGTTAGTGGATATAATGATTAGCACTGAGAGTGCATGCCATAAAGTGGTAGCTCTTACTATTTTAATATTGATTATACTGAAGTGAAATTAATGGCACCAGATAGGAACAAGTTTAAAGCCTGAATAGAAACACAAGATGTGGTACAGACTCCATGCTTTAAACTTGTTCCTATCTGGTGCCATTAATTTCACTTCAGTATTTCACTGTTTATGAATTGTGAGACCTTGGGAACATTACTTAACCCCTTATGTGTTTCTGCAGATTGGGAAAAATAGCTACTTCTTTTGGGTCATTGTGAAAATTTAAAAAAACACACACACACATAATGTACTTAGGAAGGATATAGTATATAACAAATACACAATAAAGTTCATCTCCCTTCTAATCATCCCTCAGAATGAACTATCTGTATATAGAAAAACCTGATTTTAACATGTGCTTTTTCATTTGTTAGAGATTCTTAAGTAAGAAAGCAAAGCTCTCTGATTGAGGGTAGCAAGCTATGAAAAATTAGCCTCTAAGCAACAAACTGGACAAATTTTGAGAACAGGACAGAGAAAATGGCTCTCATATCTTTCATACCACACACATTTTTTCCCAGATTGCTTTGCAAGTTATTGTAGGGGATATGACGTTTAAATAAGTGTCATTGCATGTAGGTGTCCACAGATTTCAGGAAAAGGAAAGGTTGGAAGTGGAATCAGATATTGCTGAGTATACATAACAATCATGGGGAGGTTGTTTAAAAATGCAGAACCTCAATTCTCATCACGGAGAGTCTAAGTATACATAGGTCATGCTCAGGAACCCACATTTCCAGAAGAATTCCAGGTGATTCTAGTACCCTACTTTGAGAATCACTACAGTAAGGACCTTTAAAACTGATAAAATTCCATTTCCAGAAACTCAGACTCTAAAACCAAGAGGTTATCACTACTTATTCTAGTCTTAAAGAATGTGCTCAACTATTTGAGTACAAATGTATGTGCAAGAATGTTTGTTATTGATAAGGGCAAAGGTTCAGCAGTACTAAAAATGTCCAGCAATAAAGGATCCCTTAAGTAAATTATGTCAGTTCTGTCTACATGCTGGAACACTATGTAGCCATTAAAAGTAAGACAATTTTTACATGTTCATAATTTAGTGTTAAGTGTAAAGAGAAGATAGTGTAGATGCATCCATTTGTCAAAAAAATATATGAACAGAGGCTAAAGGATATATGCCAAAGTGCTATTGTGCTTAGTTCTGGATAGAAGGTTATGGATAATTTTACAATTTCCTTTGTGCTTTCTAGTACATTCAAGATTTTCTGCATTTAATGTCTGTTAGCTTCATGATTAGAACTTTTAAAATATATTTTTAAGATTAAAAATGTCAGTATATATATGCATTGCTCAGTAAATACAATTTCCAAGAAAACTGTAGTAGGCAGAATAATGGGCCTCCCAAAATATCCATGCTCTAATTCTCAGAAACTGTGATATTAGAATTAGAAACTAATTCTAAGAAACCTTACGTGGCAAAAGGGACTTTAAGTATCTGATCAAGGGTTTGTCAGAGACCCTAAGATAGAGATTATTTCAGCATCTGGTGGACCCAATCTGATCAAATGAGTCCCTAAAAGCAGAGAACTTTCGTGGGCTGTGGTCAGAGCGAGACAGAAGGGTCAGAAAGTCAGATGTGAGAATGACTCAACCTGCCTCTGCTGACTTTGAAGATGGAGGAAGGGAACCCCAAGACAAAGAATGTTGATGGTCTCTAGAAGGTGGAAAAAGGAAGAACACAGATTTTCTCCTCAGGGCTCCAGAGAGGAGTGAAGTTCTTACTTACATCTTGATCTTAGCCCAGTGAGATCCTGTTGAACATCTAGCCCGGAGAACTGGAAGATGGTAAATGTGTGTTGTTGTAAACTGGTAAGTTTGTGGTAATTTGTTACAGCAGCAACAGAAAACTAATACAAAAGCAAAGCTAAACATTTCCCAACATTTCATCTTTTTACTGCTGTGTAGACCCTCTACCACAATCAGTAATCAAAAGTTGTGACTCACCCTGATGTATACAATAAGGAGTTTTATTATCTCACACAGCCAGAAACTGGGTAGACTTCATCACAGGGTATCAGAACACTGGCTGTTGACAGTTCTCTTGGCCCTGGACTCTACTGTGTATTGACAAGACGACTGCCTCAGCACCAGGTCTCACTTCCACACACGATAATGTCCAGAGAAAGAGCAGGACTGTCTCTTCCTGTGTCTTCTACATAAGAGTGAGGAGGTTTTCCTAACACCCCTCAGCTATGTATGTTGTGATTCTGAGCATGAAATTTAGAACCAGACTGATTGGATTAGAGTAACGATGCTGCTATTTAGCAGCTGTGTAGCCTTTCTTGGGCAAGTTACTTAACCTTTTTGTGCCGAATTTCCCTCAACTGTAAGGTGGAATAAGTACATTTTATTCTACCTCATTGAGTTATTACATAAGTTATTACTTGTATAGAGCTTAGAGCATTAGTTGGCATGTAGTGTATATAGTAGATTGTTATAGTATTTGTTCAAGTCTCCATGTATTCACATCCTTGGGCCCCTTCCACACTGACTTTGGGCTCAGCCATATAACTTGCTTTGGCCAATGAAAGGATAGTAGGCATGACATAAGCAGAGATATGCAAAGCACTTGCTTATTGGGGCTTGCCTTTTCTTGCTATTCTGAACACTGTCTTATGAAGCAGCCCAGGGCAGCCTGCTGGAGAGGAAAGACAACTGCTTCTGTTGCTGTGTCCAACAACCAGACATATGAATGAAGCCATCCTGGACCAACCAGTCACCAGTCATCCCTTCAGCTGACCACAGATACCTGAGCAAGTTCAGTCCAGATTAGCCGAGTCAGCCCAGACCTGTAGAGCCTCACAGTCAACCCATAGAATTGTGAAATGAAGTCACTCAGTTTTGGGGGTGGTTTGTTATGTACCAAATATTAATTAAGGCTAACTGATACAGTGAGCACTCAATAAGAATTAGCTATAATTTGCTATTGAGCTTCATTGACCAATCACGAACAATGAGGTGATTAACTAAACAGTCATAACAACGATCAATTTAAACCACAGGCTCTCCACCCTGGTATCATTAAAGGTAGGTGAAGCATTAGCAAGAGACAAAGGTATTTCTAGTGTGCAGTCAGAGTTGGACACATTTGATTTGGAGTAATCATTGAGAGGGAATATATACTGATATGTCAATCATTATGATCATCACACGCATGGTCACACCGCTGGTCAATGGCAGGGCAGTGACATTGGCTAGATCTCTGGAGACCCTGCCTGGTGGTTTTTTTTTCTATCATTTCATACTGTGAAAAGCAATGATATCCTCAGGCATTCACAACAAGTTAATTACCGGGCATATTGTCCAACAGCAGAAGAAAACTTGTTCACACTGTTTTTCTTTGAGCTGCACATATTCTGAGGCAAAATTAAAAAAAAAAAAAAAACTTCAGATAACATTACTGAGACCTTTTTCTTTTTTTCTGCATGCCCAGCAGCTGGTGAGTGTTCAGCATTAGATATGAGAAGTTAAGCTGAATAAACTGGAGGAAAACCTTCTAGAGAAAGCAAGCTCAGCTTAAAAAAAAAAAAAGTGCTAAGTTTGCCGACTCAAGAGCCCAGGACAGCTTAATAAAATTGAACAGAGGAAAACCAATTAAACACTTTAAACTGCTATTCTGGGGCTCACCAAAACAACACAAATCAAAAGAGGAAATATTCAATTACTTGTAGCAGCTGGATTTTGGTGAAAGTTTTTTTAGTGAAGTCAAGTCCACCTTCTTGCTGTTGCTTCCCAGAGGGCCAAATGATTTTTCAATCTCCAGAAAGTATTTCACTGTGAATTTGCCCACAGGGATATTCAAAGAAATACTAATGGCCTAATGCATAGCTCTGAACATTCTACTTCTCCTTTCAAAAACTTTCAGGTGCCCCCCATGGCTTATCAATATCCTTTACCTGCTAGAGAAAGCCTTTCGCAATACGACCCTCACCCACATACCTTTCCTACTTTATTACTTTCCCTACATGTAGCCTGAGTTCTTGGCAAACTGTGGGGCTCACTGTCCCCTAACAAATCCTGTTATCTGTGGCTTCTTTGTGCTTATGCTCTGCTCCAACTCATTCTCTCCATATATCCCCCCTGGTTAAATAACCCATTTTTTAAAGCCAACCTCAGATGCTAACTTCTTAAAGACTTTCCTTATCTTTTGTAAAAACTCACCAGTCACAGACCACCTGCGACACAACTGTAGTCAATGTGGATTTAACCTGCTGTAGTTCAGAACAATGTATCAGAGGAACCATCAATATTCGGGTTTGTGCTGAATGATTTAAGAAGGGTTTAAAAAGGTGTGGGGGGCATTTCTGGATTGGATGCTGTCAAGAAGCAGGGACCACTTGGTAATTAGGTATCTTGATACATTTTATCCAAAGGGCAGGAGAATTAAAGCAATGTTAGAATTGTCATTGATGGCAGCGGCAGCCCGTCTGGAGTGGTCACTGCCATGATGCTTGCTGCTTTAGGGGAGGCGTGGCTGGGGCTCTGCACTCCATGGAGCTGGCAGAAGCCAGGAACAGGCAGGAGGCCTGCCCCATTGTGAGTTGGAGGGGCAGAAGCCCTGCCCTCCTGGGTTCAGCTGCAGCTGCCAGTCTCTTGGACCTGGGCATCCCTGTGCTCTCGGGGACCCAGGAGACTGTTCTGCCCCTTAGGCTCAGAATTGCTTGCTCCTGCTGCATGGCCTCTCCCTACTCCCAGCACCCACTCTGATTTAGGAGAAAAGGTGAGGCTGAGCTCAGATGCTGTCAAGACCCAGCCAGGTGTGTGTGCACTCAGGGCAGCACTGACATGCCAACCCTCTGCCACCTCAGCTCCCTCCAGACTTTAGGCACCTAGGAGCATGGGAGGGAGGCCAAGGCGAGGGTGAGGGCAACTCAGTGCAGGCCTGCAGGTGCCCCTCAGCAGGAACAGCTTGGGTGCAGCGCCATGGGTGCAGTACTGTGGATGGCAGGTTGATGGCAGCAGGAGGCAGACAGGCCTCTGGGTGGAAAGGGGTGGGTCTCCAGTGAAACCTCACCTTCAAGCAAGCGATGGCCTGCAGCCTGGGGACCAGGCTGCCAGTTTCATGGACCAGAGTGAGAAATTATGGTTTTTCTCCAGGCCCACCCATGGCTGGCCATGGACCAATCAGCATGCACTTCCTCTCCTCTGAAGCCCATGAAAACCCTGGATTCAGCCAAACTTGGGCAGATGATGGGATGACCTGCCTGCAGATAGGAGCTACTCACTCCCAAGTCTCCTCTCCACTGAGGGCTGCACAGATGTCCGGACGACCTGCCTGCAGAAGGGAGCTACCCATTGCAGATCTCCTTTCCACCGAGGGCTGGACACTCATTGGGACAACCTGCCTGCGGAAAAAAGCTACCCACTTCAGGTCTCCTGAGAACTGCTTTGCTGCTCGATGAAGCTCCTCTCTGCCTTGCTCACCCTCCGGTTGTCTGTGCTCCTATCGGGGGAACCAGCCCCTAATATTTCAATGTATGTTCTTTTCTATTTTGCCTAAGTGTCGGCCAGTCTGAGATATAAAGAGAAAGAGTACAAACAGAAGAATTTTACAGCTGGGCTGCCAGGGGTGGCATCACATATTGGCAGGTTCCATGATGCCCTTCTGAGCCACAAAACCAGCAAGTTTTTATTAGAGATTTTAGAAGGGGAGGGGGTGTATGAACAGGGAGTAAGTCACAAAAATCGCATGCTTCAAAGGGCAACAAAAGATCACAAGGCAGAGGCAAGAATTGGGATTACTGATGAGGGTCTGTGTCCCGCTGTGCATGCATTGTCTTGATCAGCATCTTAACAGGAAACAGGGTTCAAGAGCACAGAACTGGTCTGACTAGAATTTACCAGGCTGGAATTTCCCAATCCTAGTAAGCCTGAGGGCACTGCAGGAGACCAGGGCGTATTTCAGTCCTATCTCAACAGCATAAGACAGACACTCCCAGAGCGGCCATCTACAGACCTACCCCCAGGAATGCATTCCTTCCCCAGGGTTACTCCATGCTGGGAAGAGAATTCAGCAATATTTCTCCTACTTGCACATCCATCTATAGGCTTTCTGTGAGAAGAAAAATATGGCTCTATTCTGCCCGACCCCACAGGCAGTCAGACCTTATGGTTATCGTCCCTTTTTCCCTGAAAATTGCTGTTATTCTGTTCCTTTTCAGGGTGCACTGATTTCATATTGTTCAAACTCCCATGTTTTACAGTCAGATTTCATATTGTTCAAACACACATGTTTTACAAACAATTTGTACAGTTAACACAATCATCACAGGGTCCTGAGGTGACATACATCCTCAGCTTACAAAGATAACATGATTAAGAGATTAAAGACAGGCATAAGAAATTATAAGAGTATTAACTGGGGAAGTGATAAATATCCATGAAATCTTCACAATTTATGTTCAGAGACTGCAGTAAAGACAGGCATAAGAAATTATAAAAGTATTAATTTTCGGAACTGATAAATGTCCATGAAATCTTCACAATTTAAGTTCTTCTGCCATGGCTTCAGCCAGTCCCTCCGTTCAGGGTCCCTGACTTCCCACAACAGCTCCTCATTCTACCTGGATGCAGGACAAGAACTCAGGACCTGCCAAATGATGGGACTAAAAGAGCTGTAACACAAACAGGGCTGAAACAGGCCCTCCCACTTGCCACATTGCAGATGACAAGAAGGAGAGAAGAGCTGCAGCTTTTTGGGGACCCCAGACCTGGGGGCTCCTCGAGTCATGACTGTGGCACCCTCTTTGGGGTTCTGCAGTTCCTGGTATCTCCAAGTTTCTGGGTGCCACTGCATTCCCCTCATCCAGACATGGGTGCCCATAGTGGAAGCTGAATGCAGTACACCTGGTCCAGCCACAGCCTCACACAGAGCCATTGCCTGTGCCGGCACATGGAGCTGCCCGCCCCACCTCAGCAGCCAGCATGCCTGGCTGTGAGCATTGACTGGATCCTGCACTCATTCACCCACACTCTCTCGCCACTCCGCACCTGGCTTACAATTGGCAGGTATGGGACAGAGCCAGTAGCACAAGCTGAGCATAGCCTGCTGGGCTGAGTGGGCAGAAGCGAGTGTGAGCAATACTGAGGCAGAAGGCACCACCAGACACAGAAGTTTCTGATTGGTGAAGCGACACCCTAAGGATCCTGTGACATTGATGATATCACAGGGAAGAAGAGCGTATTAGTCAGAAGAAGAGGTGGTTTAGTCACTTTGCTTTTGCAGAGCATCCTTGCCTTTGTGGCCCTATTTGATCATTGTTTATATACTCTGTGTGTGCATATGTATTGTTTATATTCCTTGTGTGTTTTTTATGTTTGGTGGGGAGCATCCCAACTCTCAGGGCTGTTTTTTTTTTGTTTTTTTTTTTTTCCAAATTTTCTTACTATACAACTGGTTATGTCCACCTTCTCCTCAGAATCTCCATAGTAGAGAGGTTAGAAAAATGCCTTGCAAGGCTGGGCGTGGTGGCTCACACCTGTAATCCCAGCACTTTGAGAGGCTCAGGCAGGCAGATCATGAGGTCAAGAGATTGAGGCCATACTGGCCAACATGGTGAAACCCTGTCTCTACTAAAAATGCACAAAAAAATAGCTGGGTGTGGTGGCGCATGCCTGTAGTCCCAGCTACACGGGAGGCTGAGGCAGGAGAATCGCTGGAACCTGGGAGGCAGAGGTTGCAGTGAGCCGAGATCGTGCCACTGCACTCCAGCCTGGTGACAGAGTGAGACTCCGTCTCAAAAAAAAAAAAAAAAAAAAAAAAAAAAACCCTTGCAGATACATTATTTTTGGCCCTTATAGGTTGTTGCTTTTAGTTTCTAGTCAACTCTTAAGCCTGTTATATTTCATATTAAAAACACAGTTTGTTTTAAAAATGTAGCAAAAGAAGAAAAAAATCTTGCAAAAGAAGAAACCTTAGCATGATCAGACCTGGAGATCTGCGTGGAATGAGCTCCAGTTGATCACAGTCCCAGCCATTTATACAATTTAGGCTTGTCTGCTTACACTGGTGGCTTCACTCATATTCCTTACCTGCTGGTGCCTATGGACTTTTGAGTCTGAGATCTCTTCTTATTAATTTTTCACAGCTAATTAAGAGACTTATGGGACATGAGAAAGGATGGAACAGTGGCTTGTAAAGGGCCAGTTATCAAGCATTTTAGGCATTGTGAATTAGACAATCTCCTTTGCAACTACCCGATTCTGGCATTCTAGCAAGAAAGCAGCTGGAGATAGTATATAAATGAACTGAGTTCTAATAAAACTTTATTTCTAAAAAACAGTGGTGAACAGGATGTAGCCCATGGGACTAGTGCTAACTTCAAGACCCATTCCTGCCACCTGATCACAAGCCAATGACCATTTCTGGATTTTTCACCGTTATCTGTAAACTGGTGATAACACTTGCTTTACATGCAAATTGGGACATTGTTATGTGAAAAATCTTCTTTAAAATATGAAGCACTATGTGCTCCCAAGATATTATTAACTTGTTATATATTTGGGGAACAGAACTGTTCATCATTCTGCAGCAGGACTGTGGTAGACATGGAAATATGCCACCCAGATCTCCCTTTTAGGAAGGGCTTGCTCCCTAGCTGTGAGCAGTGTGGTCAGCAGACATCCTCCATCTGGCAGCTCCTTCAAGGTCAGCCTCAACCGCTGAGAGCTGCCTTATCAGAGGACCATTCTCTTCTCAGATCAGCCTGTGCCCAGTGACTGAGTCAGGCAGGGGTGTAAATGCTCAGCCATTTCTGCCTCAACTCTGATACACAGTACTCCTTACAGAGTTCCTTGCCAGATTGGCAGAAGCTTCGTGGGACCTGCATGTCAGTTCAGTTGCTCCCTCTGCTCAATCATGCTTCTTCCTCCTTCCTTTCATAGGGTAATCCTTAATAAATACCTTGTACTCTAACTTCCATTGCAGGGTGTGCTGCTTGAAAGCACAACCTACCACAAGGGTGATTTGTTGAGACACTACTATGTGTTGTTCTTTTTGCATGTTTTCTTTCTCCATTCCAAAAACATAATCAGACCTCATCTTGGGGCCATTTGTGTTCTTTCAAGACAATCCCCTTTTCTGGCCAAAATTCACGATGGAAATATGCTTGGGTTTTCTAAGGGTGTAGATGGAGAGAGGGGATGAAGGGCAAGTGGCTGACCTTGGGAAAATAGTATTACTCTGGACTGTATCAATGATTTGGGGTTCTGTGTTCTATAAGCTACAAGACCTGCCCACCACATATTTACACCTCAACCAGACCTCAGAGGAGACAAGCAGAATTTTGCAACTTAGAGAGGCTGGATGTGAGAAATTTCAGTATTAACCCCAGCAAAATGACTGGGCCTGCAGGACCCCTTCAAGGGAATATGCAGGCTTGGACCACGAACAGGTCAGCATGATGGGAGCTGAGAATCAAATTGAATTTAAACCTTGAAAAGTGAAGTAATGTGATATATCTTGTATACCCTAGTTATGAGTAAAATTTAATCTACTGTATTTATATCCCTTTAAAAATATTTTCTGAACAAATAAATTCAGTGATTTTGAGAAAGTCAACAACAAAAATGATCAATCACTCATTGATTTAGCAAATACAGGTTAAGCACCTATTATATCCCTGGCATTCTGCTGACACACAGTGATGAACAAAGTAGATAAGGTCAGCAGAGAGTTTGCAGCCACTTTTTCCTCTGCTGCTATCACGGTCAGAGGGTCAGACAACTGACCTAACAGGAAATTGACAGGACCTTCGGGGACTGAAGGGGTCCGTGTGGCCTCATGCCACCTCCTGGGAGACTCTGATTCACTTCAACACAGATAGAACACCTCAGAGGCTTCCCTTGCTGCCCTTACGTGCACTCTCTATCTGAAAGCTTTCTCTAACAGAAGGAACACGCTCAACACATGTGCAGGGCAGGCTTGAGGTGCTGGTGTGTGGGAGTGTGACGGGGCTGTGGGTGGGGTGTGAAATCCATGTCTCTGGGAGCAGCACTCTACTGTTGGAGACAGAAGTTGGTGGGTTAACACTCTTGCTTGCCCAAGAGTGGAAAAACTCAGAGATGTGCTCTCTACTGTATCTCAGAGATTCCCAATTTGATTCAGCCACAGTTGTGCACAGCAATAATAGGCTCATTAATGCAATCCGACGTGGCTTCCTTCCCTTCCCTGTCTCATTTTCCCACTCCTGTTCTGATGATTCAAATCAACCATTACCTCTCAAATCAACTATTTGCACTTAAATCCTTATCTTGGTGTCTGCTTTCTGGGGAAACTAAAGTAAGATTCCCATCACTTTCAGACATGCTTCAGCTTGGGGAGAAGAGGCACCATGTCCATCTCAGCATCATGCATGCAGAAAGGCTCCGTCTCTGGCTAAAAAATTGATAAATGCATATGCTTTTAGAGGAGTCAGGCTCTAAGCATTCTGATTAACATATGGTTGAAAACAGCAGGCAAATAATTTGCTCTGTCTTCCTACTTAACCCCTTTCAGTACAAGTTTTGTGTTATTCCTTCTTCTACCAGTACCGAATATAATCTTAAGCACCAAGTCAATGCTTAAATGATGGAACTGGATTCCTTCCCCCAGGGAGTCAGTCTAAGAACCGCAAGCCTCTTAATTCACATTTTTAGTGACTATTTTAGAGCCTGAAGGAATGGTCTGTGTGGTCTCTTGCATTAAGGAATTAAATGCCTCCATGAAGTTTTTGGGAATCTCCATGGAAAAATTTCTAAACTGAGATGATCAAAAAAAGTCTGAAGCAGAAGTCAGCAAACATTTTCTGTAAAGGGCCAGATTCTAAATACATTAGGCTTTGCAACCAGTTAGTCTCTGTTGCTAGTACTCATCTCTGCCATTGTAGTGCAAAACCAGCCAGAGACAATACCTAAATGAATGAGTTGAGTTGCAATAAAACTTTATTTATAGAAACAGGTGGTAGAATGAATTTAGCCCATGGGACTTAGTTTTTTGACTCCCGGCCTAAGGCAGTATTGTCTAATAGGAATTTCTACAGAATGCAAATATTTTATAATCTGCGCTACCCAATATGGTAACTGATATGTGGCTAGTGTTAATGAGAATCAAAGACATTTCTTATTTAATTTACATTTAAATAGGCACACATGGCTAGTGACTACCATGTTGGACACTGTATGGTATTGTTTTGCCAATCTTGGCAAATCTCTGACCACTTAATCATGTTTTTGTCAACATTTCTGCCCCAACTGTTTATTCATTGGGAAACACAGTGTTGGAAACAACGAAAATGAGTACAACATATGCTCTGTCTTCCAGGTGAACCTGACAGCCTCCCTTTTGCTTTTGGTGTGGATGGCTGAGCATAATACATATGGAACAGACAGGCCACTATTTCACCCTGGGCATGCCAAGGTGTGAGAAAAGCTCTCAGGGATCTAGTTCATGAACTGCAGTGTCCCTGCCAATAATTCTGACATCTTCAGGTGGCCCTGGGTACTAGTGGAAGTCTCATTAAGGTTGGGCTTAAGTTTCTTTCTCAGTGGGCATTTTCACTTTACTAGCACTGTCATCTTCAAAATTCTGACCTTTTAATGGTCAACGACTCAATTCTGGCAAGCTGAGTTTCAAACCTCTCCTTTTCCGTTTTAAAGTTTGCTTTTCAAAACCAGCCTAACGGGGATCATTTCAGTGTGTGATGAAGTAGGCACTTATTGAGTAACAAACCTGTGGATTTATGCTTATGGGTTTCCAGAAGCAACTTTGCCACAATCCTGTGAAATCTTGCTCACAGTTCATTGAGCTCTGACTGGATCTTGAATTATAGCTGATGCTCCAAACAGAAAGTAATATTTGTCACATCCTGTAACTGTATGTTCTTCTGCTTTGGAAAACCATGGATTGAAACATTCACTCTGCTGGATCTGAAGTAACCCCCTAGATCCTGGATCACAAAGTTCTAAGGTGCTGTTGTATTTTTTAAGAGTAATTCATGTGCAGGACATTGTACATACCAAAACACAATGTATCTTCACAACCTTAATGAAGCCACGGAACCACCACTGGATCATTCCCCCCAAGGTGGGAAGCACCAAACTTACTTCTGACAGTATAGGCCAGGGTTTTGTTTTTCTGTCACTTTACTTTACATAAATAGAATCAAACATGTATACGCTATATGTAGATTACTTTGTGACTTATCCAATGCCTTTTACTATATATAGTTAAAGATTGTTCGCTTTTTGCTTTTTTTTTTTTTTTTTTGAGGCAGAGTCTTGCTCTGTCGCCCAGGCTGGAGTGCAATGGCACGATCTCGGCTCACTGCAACCTCTGCCTCCCGGGTTCATGCCATTCTCCTGCCTCAGCCTCCCAAGTAGTTGGGGATACTTGCGCCCGCCACAACGCCTGGCTAATTTTTTGTATTTTTAGTAGAGACGGGGTTTCACCGTGTTAGCCAGGATGGTCTCGATCTTGCGACCTTGTGATCTGCCCGTCTCGGCCTCTCAAAGTGCTGGGATTACAGGCGTGAGCCACCGCGCACGGCCAAAGATTGTTCATTCTTATTAATGTCAGGTATTCCGTTGTATGAATGTTCCACAATTTATTTATCTATTCAACTCTAGAAGGACACTCGTGTGGTTTCTACTTTTGAGCAATTAAAAATGAGATTCTGTGAACATTCTAGTACATGATTTTTGTGCACTTCTGCATTTCTTTTGGGTATGTATCTAGAATGGAAATTGCTGGTGAGAGACCCTGCAAAGCAGTATTCTAAAATGCTTGAACCATTTCACACTCCCACGTACAATGTATGGGAATTCCAGTTGCTCTACACCCTCACCAACACGTTATTTTATTTTGCACTTTAACCATTATAGTTGAGATGTCACACTTTATTGTGGTTTTAATTTTTATTTCCTTAGTGACAAAGCTGAGCACCTTTTCATGTCTTTATCAGCCATTTAAATATATTTTTTGTCTATTTAAGACTTTTGCTCAATTTTCTATAGGATTGACTTCTTTTCCTTATTTAATTTTTGAATTTAGTTTTTGGATGTATAATATACTTACTAAGTTCAAAAATAAAATTATTTTAAAAGATATTGCAAAATATATCACTTCCACCTTTGTCCCATGTTCAGTTAGGTCTCACTCCTCCTTTTCCCATGAGGAACTATTTTTTATTAGTTTTAAAAAATCAGTTAATTTATTTTATTATTTATCAGTTTTCTATAGTTTCAGAGCTCCTTTATGGGGATACTCCTATTTAAATGTTTAACAAGCTTTCCATGGAAACTAGTAGAAAGGCTGGACAATTACCCTACTTTGAACAACCCAGGAGATGTGTTCTTTACTTTTCTTTTGTACTGCTAATGCTACAGAAACAGCAGTTGAGATTATAGCTGTTATGTACAGTAATAAGACAAGAGCCATAATTTGCACACTATTCCAGACAGGATGTGCACATGTTATCTAATGCAGCTGTTTTTTCAGGACTAAATAACTCAGCCTATTAAACAGAAAGCTTAAAAACCACATATCTAAGTTGTAAGTCAGTCCGTTTATCCTCTAAGCTGTAAATCCTCTAACCAGAAAGATTCATTGGCATTGTAGGACTTACATAAGCAAGGATGTATGATTTGCTGCAGAAGTGCTGACTTAACTGATACGGAGCTCTTGACTCCCCAGTTCCTCAGTTACTCACTGGTAGTAAGTTGAACACTTAGGGAGGTGCATTAACTCTTTTGAGCCACCTGGGTAACATTACCACACAGAAAATTAACGTAAAAGAAGATTGCTTTCTCTATAAATGTTTCTTTTTGCAAGCTTGCTTAAGTACCAAAGTTCCACTTTGAGGCGGAGTCTAGATAGCTTACTTATGAAACTTTGAAAGTCTGTGTTTCAAAGAAAGTCTGTGTTGCACGGTGTTGCAACAGTCATATGTCAAACTTCAGGAGAAAAGGCTTATGCACTCTAGAACAGTTAATTTACCAAAGGTAAGACGTTGTCAAAAGTAGCATATGTCCCGCATATATCAGCCACCTAGAGTAGTCAAATTCATAGAAGTAGAAAGCAGAAAGGTGGTTGTCAGGGATTGGAGGAGGAAGCAAATGGGGAATTGTTCATGCGTACAGAGTTTCAGTTTGGGAAGCTGAAAAGGTTCTGGAGATGGATAGTGGTTATGGTTGCACAACAATGTGATTATACTTAAATGTTACTTAACTGTACATGTAAAAATGGTTAAGATGGTAAATTCATACTACGTATATTTTACCACAATAAAAAAGAAAAAAAATTAAGGTAGTTTCAGTTCCGATAGGCAATTACAGAAAAATCGTTTTAACTTTTCCTTTAAATACTCATATCTGTAACTGTAAAGTTTTCCTTCCTATGAATCATTCTCCAGATAATGCCATTTTGAATCTTAACTATATCTGGTGAAAGTAGAACAGTTATTGTTTGGGAGTTTAAGAATAATTTTGATGTAATTGTTATTTCACTGTCAATATGATATCATTGTATTTCCTATGAAGATCCACAATTATTTTTCATCTGTCAGAGATTTGAACACTTGATTAAAAGACAAAAGTTTTTTAAAATATAAAGAATACATTTCTTTCCTGTCTTAAAAATAAGTAGCTTATAGATAATCCACTTATGGTTATAGGTGATCACATGCATACATTTCAGACCAATTAAAAACAACTTACCAACAAAATTATTGTGATTGCCCTGCAGCTGTGGTAGACATGTGGGAAAATCCTTATACTGACATCTGATAAGAAGAACCTCAGGTATGGGGTGCATACTTGGGGAATATTGGCTGGACTTGAGAACTTGGATTCTACCATGGAGTATGTTTAGATTGATAAATATTTTGCTAGGAAGAGCCTTCAAACACCCTTTATCACTCCCTAGGAGAAAAACAAAATCTGACTCCTGAATCAGAAAAGCAACTGAATATAGATGTCACCATGTGGTTTCAAGGCCAACAGATGTAATACATAAATGGTAGAATAGTTCAACGAATGCCAGGTGCCATACAACAGAAGTAACAATCTCTTAGTAATGATTTAGGCAACTGAGCTATGTGCCAAGATTCTTGAGGTATTTTTGATACCATTTTAAATAAAGAACCCTCACTGATTTCAGTGAAAACTCAATTCTGATAATTATTGTACCGAGTTATTTAGATTTAGAACATACTATGTATTTATTACATATTAATACATATTTGCATAATCAATGAATTATATAATAAATATATTAACAAATATTATTTGCATCCACTAAAAAATTCTTTAGTTATATATAAAATTATATAATAAATGGTATTAGACCATTCTTGCATTGCTATAAAGAAATACCTGAGACTGGGTGATTTATAAGAAAAGAGGTTTAATTGGTTCATGGTTTAGTTCTGCAGGCTGTACAGGAAGCACAGCACCGGCATCTGCTTCTGGGGGGACCTCAGGAAGCTTCCAATCACGGCAGAAGGCAAACAGGGAACAGGCACATCACGTGGCAAAAGTAGGAGCAAGACAGAGAGAGAGTGTAGGCGGAAGTGCCACACACTTTTCAAAGACCAGATTTTGCCAGAACTCACTATTGTGAAGACAGCACCAAACCATGAGGGATCCACCTCCATGACCCAAACACCTTTCACCAGGCCCTACATCCAGCACTGAGGATTATATTTCAACATAAGATGGGGTGGGGGACAAATATCCAAACTATGTTGTGAATATTATAATTATAAAACTTTTAGCACATTTGATAGTTTTCAAAATGTAAGTCAAGTCACACGTTTATTTTTATTTTAACTCCCTATTTTAAATGAGGCATTCTGCTAGGCCAAGCCACACCTAAAATTTGTGGGTCTCAGAGAAAGTTATAAATCAAGCTGGCAGAGAAATAATGTATATCCATCTTCCTACTTTGAGCAGTAAAGAAAGAGTTAGTCTCAAATCTGCCCCACTTCTTTTCTCCTCACCTTGTTTCTTTTCCACCAGGGGCTACATACATTAGGCATGTGAACACTCAGCCTACATGTCCAAACATTATACTCCATCCACCTTCTCCCCTGCCAACAGCCACCACTTAGCAAATTCTCAGAACCAGCAGTGCACATGCCAGCAATGATCACTTTCAAACTGAAAAAAAGGCACATAAATGCCTTGGACACTCAAATGAGGTTAGAATAATTTGGAAAGGCCCTGAGTTCCAAGTAGATCTCTCACTCCAGTTGGTAGAACACCAAAGCAGTCCCTCAAAAGTACTGGAACCAAGGCAGGATCTCTTCTTATTTTATTCTAACAACAGTGGTACTGTTAGGCTGCTAGGTACAATGAAGAACGTAAGGAAAGCGGCAGCGGCAACAACAACAAAGATTCCACCTCTCCTACAGCTTGCAATTTCATTGGTGGAGTAAGTTTCTCATAACAATGAGCACAACTCTTAGTTACATCTTACAAGGAACTTAAAAATCACTTTTATAAGCTTAAGGCAACCTTTTTCAACATACAGAACCAGGTCTTCCTTTTAGAAAAATACTGGCAAGCAGCTTCTTTTTGGAAACTTTCCTGCTGCCCACACCCCTTCATTGTAATCCCAATAATCCAGTAGTCAGGTATCTTCTCATCAGAGCTTCCAAAGCACCTGTGCATGCTTCTACCTAGTGCATCATCTCATGTTAATGTCATGTGTTTCTGCCTCTTAATCAAAGAATAAGGGGGGGAATGAGGTCATCTCTGTGGTTGTATACCAGTGCCTAAGAGAGAGTAAGTGAAGAAAATTTATCTTTTATTAGCCTCAGTAGTGATTCATCAGTGCCCACCAATAATTCCTGTTCTGAAAGCCCCCCAGTAAATCACTATTTTCTCATCTTTGAAAAAAATGAATCTGTTACTTGAACGTTTTTTACAGTTTATTTTGCAGCTTTTCCATCACTTTTGCCAACACTTTTGCAAGCACAGAACTTTACATTTTCTAAGAGCAAGTCCCAGTGACAAGGAATAAATTTAATCTTACCATTACATGAGCATATTTACATGCACCTGGAGGAAGTATCTGATACTATTTCTAAAGATTAAGTAACAGTGCCTCTTCACTCCTGAATCTGGGTCACACCCACTGATACACTGAAGTCAATACATGGAGTTTCACCATTTTGGAAGGCATTTAATATCCTTTCTGTTGCTCCTTGCCTCCTTATTTATTCCTTCCCCATTTGTGCATCTGAAACAAGGACAGGATGGCTTTTTTCAGTGATGTCTCCAGATCCACAGAAAAAAAATTTGAAGGATAATTATTTTAGAAAAATAAATAAGGCAATCTAATCATTCAATTAAAGAATAAATTACTATTCTAGTATTTTCTAAAGAATTTTTTTTGAAACACCACATTTAGGAAACAATGTTAGTACTTAAAAGGTGGAGGGAGAGGATATGATTAACCACTTTCACAACCACTGAGCTTACTCAGTTTACAGAATTTATCAGAACTCCTCATATGCTAATGTTTCTTTTAAAACTTGGAGGTGGGCAGAACTGTAGGTTGCACAATTTCCCAAACTTATCCCACAGAGAAATTTGTTTCATGAAATGTCCGCATGAAACAAGTGTTCTACTCAACATGCCTTGGGAAATGCTTCTGAATTCAACAACAAAAGTATCTGAAACATATTCAACGTATTGATCACTTACATTAGGGGTCATTAAACTTCTGTAAAGGGCCAGATAGTAAATATTTCAGGCTTCATAAACCCTATTATACAGTGTCTTTTACAACTACTCATTTTGTATTTGAGGTGCAAAAGCAGACATAGACAATAGATAAGCAAATAGGGAATAGTTGCGTTCCAATAAAAACCTATTTACGTAAACAGGAAGTGGGCTAGATTTGGCCCACAGGCCATAGTTTGCCAGCTTCTGATGTAAATTATGGCCAAATAAGGAAGAAAGATAGGAATGGGAGGTAGGGAAAGAGAAGAGAAAACTCTAGGAAAAAGAGACCAATATACAGACACAAAGGGAGAAATATGTTTTTTAAAAGGGAAAAAATAGAATGTCATAGAATGATATACCCATGAAATGATTATAGAGATATACATGCACACACACACACACACACACACAAGACATATACACAGAGAACAACAGTAGAAAGTATAATAGACAGAAGTAAAAGCATAGGTGAACATACCGGTTCTATCGTATAGATGTATTCATATTTTGTATATGTGGACATATGGAAGAAAATTGCAGTAAATTATTTAAAATATTTTAACCAACTTTTGGCATTTACTATCTAAATCTTTTGAAGTCCTCTCTTTGTCTCATTTTAATACTTAAAAATTATCCAATTTCCTATTCTAAAAGATAATGTTGCATTTTATTTTATATAAAAATAACTATATTTTAAAATAATATCTACTACTTCTCGTGATACTTTTGCCATCAAAAACTTGCAATGCCATTCTGAAAGTTCAAAATGTGCTTCTAATAGAGATTACCTGGGAGGCTTGGCCTAATTAAACAGAAGGCTAGCTTAAGCCTGAGGAACAGAACATCCTTACCCATGACCTAAACATCTAAGAGGATCCCATTTCCTCTCGTGAATCAAAGAATTACTGGAGAAACATGTCTTGATTGAGGAAAATCTTGTCGAAACTGGGATGTTTTCAATAATGTTATGAACTTCAGTCATTGTTCGCTTTGCATTGGCTGGCTCTCTGCTATCAGACACAGACATGGTTTTCAAGGACATCTGGATTGTGAAAACTTCAGCAAAATCATCCTTGACATTTCAGTAGGGGCAGGAGAGAAAAGATATTTACTAATGTGAAAGTTTATTACACATTACATTTTACCTTGAGAAAGTGTTGATTCTTTCTGATATGTGGATAGTCCTGAAAGTTACATTTAACAACGAAAAGTATATTTTAAGTTAGGCCATTACTAGAAAAACGTGCTTTTCTTTTAGTGTGGAAGGAATGTATTGCATTTCTATAGTGCTTTTTTAAAGAGTATCTATGAATTTGCAGAACTTCTCCACTGAATATATATATATATTTAGTGTATATATATTTATAATTATATATATCTATAATTATAAATATATAATATATATTTAGTATATATATGTATAAGTATATATATATTATATATATATATACTTGCTACCCCTTCAGCCTCACTCTTTCAATATTTAAGAACTACATTTCAGATTATTCTGCTATTCCCAGTGTCCAAATATCAATTTAATTTGTTACGAGTTGGACAAATGAAATGTTTGGATCCCAGACTAGGAAAAAATTTTACTATAAGCAAGAAAAACTTACAAAATAAATGGAAAATCTAACTGCCAGCCCTGGGTCCATCTTAATATTTAGTCAGTGATGTTAAATCCATTGTTTGGTTTCCAAGTAGTCAAAGTTAAAAGAAGTTTTAAGGATCAGCTTATCTAAATGGCTTCTTTGACATAGAAATGACATACAAGTTCCTGTGACTGATTTTTGTTAGGGGTAGAAAACAAAGAAGAAAGTGACCCCAATTACCTATCTTCTCTAACCTTGTCCCTGAGTAGAATATTTTCAACATCTGATGCTCTTTGAGATACAGACAGCATAAAAGGGATGTGTAATATGTTAGTTATGCATCTCAAGCCATGCTTTATTTGCTGCTGCCAATTTCTCAGTTGTTTGTATTTAATAAGAATGACATGGGTGTGAAATCCTAAATCAAAGCATCAGTGAAAAATATATGAACTGACCTACAGTAGTACAAAGAATTTCACAATCAGAAGAAGGAGAGTTTTTGTCTTATTACCTCATTTTTTTTTCATAAAGTGTGCTGTGATAAATAAGATCACAATCATCATTGACCCTATTCTAGCTTACATAGGGAATCAAAGTTTATACATACAGATAAAGCTATTTTGTTATAAGGTGTCACTAACCAATAAGTTTCCTTTGATTCCAGTCCACACATTGCAGTACATTCTAAATCAAAACATAATAATCTAAATCCAAACATCAGTACATTCATAATCAAAACTTAATGCAGTCAATATTACTTTGATTTCTTTTTCAAGGTAAGAAAATCATATATTTTAGGATGTTTCCCAAACACTTATCTAAATTCCAAGTATTTGATTTCCTAGGAAATTTTTTCTCTCATTGCATCTTTTCTTACTATTTCTATTCCATTTCTTTTGATCTGATCTTCAAATGTATGATTATCTTCACTGATGGATCTCTGCTATCTGGCCTCCACCTTTATGATTTCTTATCATTTTTATCTCTTTATACTTCCTCTCAACCTAATGGAAAAAAACCTCAAGTTTTCCTCCATCTTACTGATTTTGCAGGGTAATTCCTCATTACTGTTTCCAATATAGGCTTTTAATATACTAAATAATTTTTATTCATTTATAAAGCTTTGTAGCTAACATTCTTTTAATTCCCACTTTCTTTCCTTCCTTTTTTTCTTGCCATATTTGATACCATATCTCTTACTTCTTATGGTCATATTTTCTTAAACAGTATTGTGAACATATATCATAGGTTACCTAATATTTACTTCTTTTTGTTGTAATCAATGCTTTCAAAATTATGCTCTTCCATTTCATCTGTTCTTATGTTCTCTTGTAGGTAATTCCTTGCCATTAGTTCAGTGTTTGACTTTTACTAATCACTCATAGTGCAGTTCCAGTTGGCTCTCCCTGGCCTGGTGGAAAGATTCTTTCTGCATCACCTCTTTGACCCTTAGAGGCCATTAAATGCCCTAGATGCAATTAGAACACAGGTACATTGGAAGAAGGGAATATGATGGATATTTATATAATCCATTCAATGATCTGGCAGCCAGAGAGAAGTAGAAAAAAAATCACAGTTGTGAAGAATGTCGACCTTGTATAGATTCTTCTCTCTGTGTGATGATGTTATGAAAGCCTCTAACTTTCTATAGCAAATATTCCCACACCTGCACCCAACAACTTTTGTGGTCACACCAGCCGCATTTCTGATGTTACCATCACCAGGTGACTTCTAAGATTTGACTCCAAACATTTTGATGGCTACTAAACTCAGTAGTGAAAAGTGTTCCCAGAATTCACCCTCACCTCCAAACTGTATCCTTCATTATTAAGAAAGTTTTTATAAATTTCTGCCAGATTTCATCTATTTACTTCAATCAATGCTCAACTGCCCTCCTAGGAAAATTCATTTTGAACAAATACTTTGTAACTTCCTTTTGTGTGGTCCCACAGGACTGAATCAGCATAATTTTTTCAATGTTTAGCATGTGTGTGCTATACTTCCTGCCAACTTCAGTATAGCAGAGAAAGAAAAAAAAATCGTATTTCCCTTTACCGCTAATATTTCTCCCAAAATCTACCTAAAATTTTCAAAAGAATGGAAAGAGTGATGGTTTTCTGCACAGTGCAAGAAGTCTTTTCATTGGTGAAGAATTTACTTTCATCTTTGGCATCAAAATCCCATTGGTCAGCAATTTTTCTAAGTTTGCCTAATTTTATTTTCAGCTGTCATTTCAATTTCTTTCACTAAACTTGTTAAACTTGCCATCTCACCATGCTCTACTTCAATTTCAGAACTTAAATTTACATTCTTTTTTGCAGTAAACATAGAAATTACCAAAAGGGAACACATTCACCTTCCTGCTTCCAGATCTACAAACTTACCTGCATCCTCAACTGTTCATTCTGCCTTTCATTATAATAGAAAATGTCAATTTCCCTGTACTCCCATTAGTCTCCTAAACTGTCTAGAGTCTCCCAATCTATTCCCACACAAATAACTCAAGGAAAATGTATCCCATGAGCCATCTTTGAAGTCTACCTCTTCCTCATTCGTCATATATAATCCAATTCTTTGTTCTTTCAATCTGTGCTGCTATCAGCCTACACGAAACATCAGCATCTATAGGCTGAGCCAATGCCATTGACTCTGAGTGATCAGCCCTGATCTACTATTATAATCTCAAATTCTTTACTATATTATAGCCAAAGTGATCCTTTTGGATATTTCAGAAATTCAGATATGATCATGTCTCTCCATCACATGAAACATTTCAATACATCCTATAGGAGAAAACAAAATCATTAACATGTCTCTACCAACCTCTTTATCTCCAACCTAATCCTGTACCCAATCTTATCTCTCATGACCCAAGGCCTTTGTGTATGCATTCCTTGTGCATAGAATGTTCGTTCCTTCTCTGTTCACCTCATCAATTATTATTCACCCTTCAAATTTCATCTACATTATCATTCCCTCGGGGAAAACTTTCCTGACTTCCTGACTCATACGGCCTGCTTCCTATTAGCATGAAAGATCCAGGAGGATAGATACAATATATCTTTTAATCACATTTTTATACCCAGCACCCAGCATAATACAAAAAAACAGAGTATGACTCAATAAGTACCTGCTGAATTAATGAGGACTGAATATAGGAAGAAGAATCTACAATGGAAGATGAGAAAAACACAAACATGGCAGTTGTAAACTTGGTGAAGACTTTAGCTTCAGGAGCTGGGGGAGAAGAGCATTTCACAAAGGAAAAGTAAACACATCCAATGCTGTTGAGAAGTCACATGGGCCTATGAAGATGGAGTTAATCAATATGTAGATAATTGATGAGTTTAGGGATAGTAGCTTCAATGGAGAAGGAGAGATAGTGCATATGGACAGGCCTTTTTAAAATTTTAAAAAAAAAAAGATTTTTAGGGACGGAATCTCACTCTGTTATTCAAGCTGGAGAATAGCAGTAGTGTGATCATGGCTTGCTGTATCTTTGATCTCCCGGGTTCAAGCAATCCTCCCACCTCAGCCTCCCAAGTAACTGGGATTACAGGGGTGAGCCACTACACCCGGTTCTAGACAGGTCTTTAAACATGTTTATCTCTGCAGGAAAAGGAAAAAAAACCAGAGAGGTATGTGTAGCAACATGTGGGTGAAAAGCAGAAAGATGCTTATTTTTAAATACTGATGGAAGAGAGTCAGTAGAAGGATTGAAGATACAGGATTAAAATGACCTTTAGAGTAAGGTGGATATTATTCTTGTAATGAAGAAGAATGAAGAGAAATGAAGCAGATTCACCAGAAATGGGTTTTACTTCCAGCCACCCAAGATAGACCTTTAAAATCAAGAAAAACAGTTCATAATTTAAAGTATGAGAATGAAAATAAGGTAATTATCCAAACTGTTAACATTAACATAGTATGATCCATGCTCCCTCGAGACTTCCCTTGACCTGGCATATCACAGTAGAGTTCAGAATCACTAAAAATTTAAGTTTTGAGAACTTTGAACCTGAAATAAAAGCTGAACACCAGTGTTTCACGTTTAAAAGTTATTTTAATAGGTTTAGTTTGTAAATAATGCGGATTTTTCCCTGTTGGAAGTTTCTGAAGCATAATACTGGTTGTTGTTTTCATTCTAGTTTACATATTTATCACTGTTGAGTAGGAGGATAATGATAAAAGAGAGAAGAGGACTGGGAGTTGGAAGGGCTCAATGACAGCTCTGGCTCTGTTGGTAATTAACTGTAGGACTTTGCCTGAGCCATTTCATCTTTCCAGCCTTACTTTCCTCATCTACAAAATAAGAATAATAAGGTCTACTGTACTTTTCTCACAGGGCATATATTGTGAAGATCAAACGTGTTCATGCATATGAAAGCCCTTTTATTCATATAAAATACTATACAAAGTACTTGGATGAAAAGACGTGAAACCTCTGTGAGAAATGTTGCTCCATCGCTTTCCAGGCATATAGTTTGGGCAGGTTCCTCAACACTTCTATTCCTCAGTTCCCTCACCTGCTTGATGGGGATAATGCTCTTTAGCTCCTGAAATTTTTATGAAGATTAAATTAGTTGTGAATAAAACGTGAGAGTATACCTGTTAACTGTGCCTTGATTTGACATTTATTCTGCCTATGAGTTTTGTTCTTTTATTTTCAATCTGGGGGAGATGAGTTTACTTGGATTGTTTAACATTAGATAGGATTCAGACTCTCACGTGTTAAAAGTATTTTACAGCTTTGCTATTTAACTGATTGTCCCCAGGCCAGCAGCAGCAGCAGCAGCACTTGGGAGCTTATTAGGAATGCAGAATCTCAGGCCCCAATCCAGACTTACAGAATTAAAACATGCATTTTAATAAGATCCCCAGGTGTTGTGTACACAATTAATTTTGGAGATCATGGTTTAACAAACTATCCAGTTGTTAGGAGGGGGTTCAAAGAGAGCAATGTACAAACATACTGAAACCTTTGATGCTATTTCCTCCTGTTCATTTTCCTTTGTCTTCTGTCCCCCATCTCTGTTTTACAATGAAAATGAAATGACTCAAAGAGGAGAAAAATGGAGTGGTAAGTTGGACACGCTTCAAACGTGTTTGTGAAGTGGTTTTATACTAGGGCAAGAATGTGCCCCTGTGCCTTCCTATTGTCACTCATTAGATTTCTCTGCCTTGAATAACACTGTCAAGTTGGGGCCTTCTTATCCTCCCTACCCATCTCTTCTTTAACTTGTCATCACCATTAAAGGCACTATCAAAATGCACTATAATAAGGAGAGTGTCCAAGTTCCTGCTCATTAACAACCAAGGAAACTACAGTTCTACAGATTTTTCTGGCGGTTTCTCAGAGGTGAAGGTGAAATGTAGAAAAATATTTAAGCAATCCATTTTTAACTTTTTAATAGGCATTTAGAGGTATGCCATATTTTTAAAAGTTGGCAGTTAGAGAATAGAGTCTATTTCCATAAATTTTAATAACAAACCACATAGCCTGATTCTACCATGGGCAAAAGTTTTATTGTTTTGGTTTTTGTTTTTACATTTTTTACTTTGTTAAATCTTCTACTAGAAGACTGAGAAAGCTTGTTACTGCGGACACTAGTGATATTTCAGCAATGAAGAAAGTTTGCAAGTTGCTGATTAAGGTAAGCTAAGTCCACCTTACTTCAGCCCAAGATCTCTAGCCTTCTACTAAATATAAAAAGAGGCATCTTGTCAGTGCTCCAAAGGAGAGAGATTTACAAGTTATCCAAAATAAGTTAGCGTCTTCTGGGCTGAAAAGATATGTCATGCAAATAAATATACAGGGAAGTTATCAGGGGAATGTTTCCAAATGAAGCCTGTAATTTTTTTAATTACTCTATTTCCTTCATTAAAATTCTCCCTTTGAAATGGCAAATGGTCCTTTAAACACAGCATCTAAGATTTTGATTTATAGAAAACCAGATGTTAGTTCAGTTTGATTTCAATGTCTTTAGGGGTAGCTATGATTTTAGCAGCAGCATATATTGCATTTATATGGCGGGCCTTCCACACAATATTTAAAGATTTGTGTGTCCCTTGGAGATACAGGTGAGAGAACTGTTGCTTTTTACTTCATGCTAACAGGCCCAATTTTTCAATTTGTAATTACATAGCCCATGGTCATCTTGAGAGGCTGCTGGAACTGGTGCTATTCAATCAAACTTTGAGGAAGTTATGGCAAATGACGACTAAGGAGATGATCACCTGAGAAATTAGGATGACTAAATAGTCATACCCACCAGGGCTCTTAGAATGCAGTTAGCAGCGATTGTATGCATTTTGTTTAGTCATTGCTAAATAAAATCAAGGTTGAATAATAGAGTCTGCTGTTATGGTCTGGCTGGAAACTTTAGAAAAGGAAATATATGAATGAATTTTTACAAACTGACCAAAAAGCAGGGGAAAAAATAAAACTTCAAACAAGGAAGTAAGCGTGACATATATGACATTACCTTCGATATTACGTGTGTGTTTCACATCCCAAATTAGACCGTGGTCTTGTTCTAGGTATTGGTATATTCTCTTCACAAGAGTCCAGGATTAAGGCAAAATAAACCCATTGATCATTTTTAAGGTTTCCAATGTTCTAACCTTTTAACTTCTGGCTGTTGGGAGGAAAAAACCTAAATGAATAAGACTCTTTTGTGCTTTATGCTCTTTGAAAAGAATAAGAAGAAAATTAAAAGGAAACGGAGATATTAAAGACTTTGTTCTTAGAGAAAAGGAAGAATGAAGGAAGGATAGAATGCATGTAGGAAAGCAGGGAGACAGGCAACTTGCATGATCTGATGTGGTTCATTAAAAATTCATCCCATATCTTCTATAGTATCATCTCCAATTAACATTAATTTATGATTAGACAATGTGGGCAGCTATCTTGGCAACATGACATAATTGGATCTGCAAGTTAAGATCCTGTCTCAAAGTAGCTTCTTCTCTGGTCATATATTTCAGGAGTTTCTTTTCATCTTTTTTTTAAAAGACAAGAACAAAAAGAATTTTGTATTCTTATTATAAAAATAATGCACTGATATTGCCTTGTTTTAAAATAAAGATAAACAAAGCATAAAAATGTTTTAACTTTATCACCTAAGGAGAGAACCACCGCTGTTGACATTATCCTTTGTTTTTCACAGTTCATAAACAAACATGATAAAAAATGTTTTGTAATGTAACAATTTATCTTAATGATATATGGGAAAGGTCTCCTTTATCACTGAATATTATTTCATAATTTTATTTTTTAAAAATTGAATAGTATTCCATCATATGAATTTGTAAGACTTTTTAAATCTACTCCTATTTGGGAATGTTTATATTATTTCTACTTTTTTAGTGGTTAGAAGTAAGACTGATATCAACATTGCTGTAGCTCAGTGGTTCTCAGCCAGGATTGATTTTGTCCACCAGCAGGTATCTGGCAATATCTGGAGAGATTTTTGACATCCAGATATTTTGGTACAACAAGGGATGGGGGTGGGAGGAGATGCCACTGCCATCTAGTGAGTAGAAAACTTTATTTCACAAAATTAATGAAACCTACATGAGATCACTGACTGTGCTCATGAAATCAAAATATTTTCACTTATGAGCCATAATATTATTTTTATCTACTAAGTATTACCCAAGTTTTGCTGAAAATTTTTTAAGCAGGAATACGTGAGAGTTTTCATAGGTGACATTATTTGGAACAAAAAAATCACTAGTAAAAGCGAATTTTCCAAATATTCGTTATCAAAATGATCTCTCAAAAATATTTCTTTCTCGGCCGGGTTCAGTGGTGCACGCCTGTAATCCCAGCACTTCGGGAGGCCGAGGCGGGCGGATCACGAGGTCAAGAGATCAAGACCATCCTGGCCAACATGGTGAAACTCTGTCTCTACCAAAAATACAAAAATTAGCTGGGGTTGGTGGCAGATGCCTGTAATTCCAGCTACTTGGGAGGCTGAGGCAGGAGAATGGCTTGAACCCAGGAGGTGGAGCTTGCAGTGAGCTGAGATCGCACCACTGCACTCCAACGTGGGTGACAGAGTGAGTGTCTGTCTCAAAAATAAATAAATACTGGCCGGGCGCGGTGGCTCAAGCCTGTAATCCCAGCACTTTGGGAGGCCGAGACGGGCGGATCACGAGGTCAGGAGATCGAGACCATCCTGGCTAACACGGTGAAACCCCGTCTCTACTAAAAAATACAAAAAACTAGCCGCCTGTAGTCCCAGCTACTCAGGAGGCTGAGGCAGGAGAATGGCGTGAACCCGGGAGGCGGAGCTTGCAGTGAGCTGAGATCCGGCCACTGCACTCCAGCCTGGGCGGCAGAGCGAGACTCCGTCTCAAAAAAAAAAAAATAAAAAAAATAAAAAAAAATAAAAAAATAAATAAATAAATAAATAAATAAATAAATATCTTTAAAAATTCTTTAAAGATTATTTTAAATCTTTAAAAAGCAGTTATCTTCTTACCTATTTTTAATACCTTGCCTCTACCTTCAGGGGACAGATATAATCTGATTAGGTAGATATTGGTTATTTTTGCCTTATATCTTGTTTCCTTGGTCAAACTTCCCAGAGGTTTCTCAACTTAAGAACTGATTTCTGGCCGGGCGCGGTGGCTCAAGCCTGTAATCCCAGCACTTTGGGAGGCCGAGACGGGCGGATCACAAGGTCAGGAGATCGAGACCATCCTGGCTAACACGGTGAAACCCCGTCTCTACTAAAAAATACAAAAAACTAGCCGGGCGCAGTGGCGGGCGCCTGTAGTCCCAGCTACTCGGGAGGCTGAGGCAGGAGAATGGCGTGAACCCGGGAGGCGGAGCTTGCAGTGAGCTGAGATCCGGCCACTGCACTCCAGCCTGGGCGGCAGAGCGAGACTCCGTCTCAAAAAAAAAAAAAAAAAGAACTGATTTCTAACTCATTGATACCATGTTCTATGTGTGTTTCCTGTTCCATCATTTTCTATTTTTATGCTTTCTTTGAGTTTATTTTGCTATTCTATTTCTAACTTCTTGGGATGTATGTTTAGTTCATTAATATTCTTCTTTTATAATACATAAATTTAAAACAATACCTTTTTGTCTAAGTATACATTAGCTTCACCTCACCTTTATTTAAACTGTTTATATTATTTCCTTCAATATATTATCTAAATTCTAGTATCAAAACTTTGAAGCTTATTTTTAAAGTTGACACAATACGCAGTGAATTTTTAAGAAATGTTCTATTTGCGTTTGATAGAAATGAGTACTCTACAGATACTGGGTACAAGTTGTATACATATATACACATTAGGCAAAGTTTGCTAATCACAGCTAAATCTTCCACATTCTTGGTGTTTATATGCAATTTTTCACCATGATTATATATTTGCTTATTCTGTTGCCATTGATTTTTGTGTTATTTGTTTTGAATCTATATTATTTAGTGCATATGAATTTTTTTTTTTTTTTTTTTTTTTTTTTTTGAGACGGGGTCTCGCTCTGTCACCCAGGCTGGAGTGCAGTGGCCGGATCTCAGCTCACTGCAAGCTCCGCCTCCCGGGTTCACGCCATTCTCCTGCCTCAGCCTCCCGAGTAGCTGGGACTACAGGCGCCCGCCACCTCGCCCGGCTAGTTTTTTGTATTTTTTAGTAGAGACGGGGTTTCACCGTGTTAACCAGGATGGTCTCGATCTCCTGACCTCGTGATCCACCCGTCTCGGCCTCCCAAAGTGCTGGGATTACAGGCTTGAGCCACCGCGCCCGGCCTGAATTTATTTTTATACCTTCCTCATGAAAACATGGTTTATTATAATGATATGATACTATTAGTGAAAAACATCTTTACTTTTTTTAAAAACAGCCTATTTTATGTAATATTAATACATGTAGATGGGTTTTCTCGAATGAGGTATTTGCAGGCTAGCTTATTTCTTATTTTATTTTCAGATTTCCTTTAACCTTATGTTTTATATGAATTTATGAAAAACAGCATATAATTGAATTTAGTTGTTTTTCAGTCTGAAGATCTTTGCCTTTTAAGCAGAGCAGTTAATATATCTAACTTAATGTAAATTTTGATAGATATGATTCAATATACATCTATATTTTTGGACTTTATAATTTTCCCACCTATTTTAAATTTTTGTTTCTCTCCTTTCTCCTTTTTGGAGGGGTGTGTATTAACATCTTTATCTTTCCTTATTTTTTCATTCACTCACTTGAAAATTACAAAGTTTGCTTCTATTCTTTGTTACTCTGGGAAATACAATAATATGCCAAATTTATCAAATTATGAATTTAATACTTCTAAATTCCTTCTGGAAAATTTAAATACTATAACCCAGCTTAAAATTAACACCCTTCCTAAACACATTATTGTTTACCTATATTTTAATTCTAATTTTTAATAATATGGGACACAGACATAATTATTATAACTTTGTATTTAGTCACTGTTCATTTAGATTTACCACTTTTACAGTTGTCCTTATTTTTGTATCTCAGACCTTCTGTCTGAGATTACATACTTCCTCTCTGAAGTAACTTTCTTAAAGCTTTTCAAAGAAATTAGGAGCTACTATTGGTAAACTGTCCCATATTTGTTTGTTTGTTTCATTGCTTCGGTCTGAAATGTCTTTATTTTGACCACATTCTTTAAAGTTATTTTCCCTTGATACAATTTTAGGTTAAAAGTTATTTTATTTTAACACACTGAAAATCTCATTCTACTATCTCTTTCTTCTGTGTTTTCTCTATAGAATTCATTTTGTCATGTCTTTGACGGTCTTTTGCTATGTTGCTCTTAATATTTTTCCTTTGTCTTTAGTGTTCTGCATTTCCACTCTGATGTGTCTAATTACAGATTCTAGTATTTATCCTGTGAGGAATTCATCAATCTTCTCAAGTCTGTAGAACGATGTCTTTACTCTGTTCTGAAAATTCTTCAGTCTTTATACCTTCAAATATTGCTCCTGCCACATTGTGATTACATGTACATTATATCTTCAAACACAGCCTTGCATGCCCCTTACCCTCTTTCATATTAGGAAATTTTTGCTGCAAAGATATCTTGCATCTATGTAATGTATTCTGAATTAGCTACAATTTACTAATTTTCTCTTAAGTCATGTCTGCTGTTAAACTCGTTCATGACATCCTTAAGCTTGATTATATTATTGTTCTTTTCTAGAAGTCATGCTTGATTATTTTTTAAATGGGATAGATTTTTTTTTAAAGTATGTTCCGTGTTGATATTTTTTCAAACTTTTTTTTAATATGATAATCACAGTGAAGCTTTTGTTTATGGCTAAAATGGAGTACTCAAAGCCACTTTACACTTCTAAATAACTAAAGTATTGGACAAAATGATAAAGACAGGAGGCAGGAGGGCAGGGTCCCTGGTGAAGGCTCCACCCTCAAGCCTGGACCCACGGCCTTAAATGAGGACAAGCATTCCTCTTTTCACACCCAAATTTTGCCTTTTGGCCGCACCCCCCATCCTGTGCCCATATAAACCCCAAGCTTCACAAGCAGAAGAGCAAGAAGAGTGGCAGAGCAGCACGGCAGAGGAGAGAGAAGGAGCATCTGAACATTGAGAGGAGGTCAGCTGGGGACAGAGAAGAGATCGGCCACAGGATGGCTGAACTCCAGGGGAAGATTGTCTTCCCACTCCATCCCCTTTCAAGCTCCCCATCCATTTTGCCGAGAGCCACCTCCATAGCTCAATAAAATCCCCTCATTCACCATCCTCCAAGTCTGTGTGACCTGATTCTTCCTGGACGTTGGACAAGGACCCAGGTACCAAGAGGACAGGGTGTAAAAGGCTATCATTCTGATTCTCCACTGAGATGGTTAACACTTAGCCATCTGGGAACAGCAACTGCTAAAACAGCATTAACTGTAACACACCCCTAGACACTACCGTTGGGCTAGAGCCCAAAAGCGCTCACCCCGGCTCCTGCACCTGTCCATCTGCGTGCCCTCCCTCCCATAAGGTTGCCAAGCAAACAAGCTACACCCCTGTCACAAATCCTGCGAGGGGGTGAGGGAATGCTCCCATCTCAAAAATATATGGAACAACAGCTTTCAGACATTGTAAAACAGGAAGCACAGCAAAGTGATCTCTGGGAGAAGAGAAATAAATGAGGTAGTCCAAGCACACCGCCTGGAGAGAACTTCACGGACACAGTGCAGGGAGGGAGAACTCAAACAGAGCTTGTTTTCTCCCGGAGTTGAAGAGACAGAATAAAAAATCAGAAGAGGTCAAGATAGCTAGAATTTGCAGGGTAGAGTAATAGAGAGAAAAGCACTGGAAAAGAGAGATCTCCAGAAACCTAAAAAGTACATCCCTCCAGTCTCCTTTTAAGAACTGGTGAGCACATGTATATGAGGAACTACCCAAGGCCAGGGAAAGAACCATATAAGAACCGAATGGGTGAAACAATCCCCAGAGCTCACACAGGGCCTGAAATAGTTCATGTGTCCACCACTGGGGTGGAAAAACTTACTATTCCCAGCACATTAGGTAGAAGACTCAAGATACCCTAGTAACTTAGTAATGGGAAAAAATTAGTCCCAGACTCAACATTGTTCTGGTTCTAACAAAGCTAAAAAACAAACCTTAGAAGAATGATACTCTCTTGAAACAATTTACCTGTGTTCCAGGAAAAAAACAAACCTTAAAAATATTTCTAAGAATACAAAAATATCCAGTTCACAAGAAGGTAATCATAACATCTGGCATCCAGTAAAAAATTACTAGGCATGCAAAGAATCAGAATAACTTGGCTCATACTGAGAAGAAAAATCAATTAACAGAAACAAAAGCAGAAATGACACAGATGATGAAATTAGTAGACAAGGACATTAAAATGGTTAGATTAACCATATTCCATACATTTAAGAAAAAAGAGAAAGCATTAGCCTATAAAGGAGAGCAATGAAATATATTTTCTAAAGATCAAAATTGAACAAATAGAGATTTTTAAAATTCTGAGATAAAAAATACACTGAATGTAATTAACAGCATTTATGCACTTACTGCCAAAGAAAAGATTTGTGATCCTGAAAACAGCAAAAGAAACTGTCCAAAGTTAAACACAGAGAGGAGAAACACTGAAAAAAAAGTAAACAAAGCATTAGTGAGCTACAAAAAACTGCAAGTAGCCAGATATATGTCTAATTAGAGTTCCCAAAGCATAGGAGAAGGGGTTGGAAAAACATTTTTTAAAGTAATGGCAAAATTTTCTCCAATTTGTTTAAAAAAAAAAAAAACCATAAACCACAGACCCAAGAATCTCAATAAGAGACAAGAGGGACAAGAAATATAGAAACACTAAGCTACATCATAATCAAATTTTTCAAAACACGAAGTGGAGATAAAATTTTGAAAGCAGCAAGGGAAAAAAGACCCATTATGTACAGATGAACAAAGAATAATGAGATTTCTCATAAAATCAATGCAAGCCAGAAGATAGTGGAGCCATGTCTTTAAAAAACCAAAAGAGAAACAAAAAGTCAACAATTGTGGGGGTGGAATGAGGAAAACAGACTGACTCTTACCCTAAGGGTTCCAATTCAATACAGAAAGAACATCTCGTGTAATTTTCAACTAAGATGAACACAAAAGATTCTTTTCTTGTCCCCTTTTCCTTATTTACTTGTTAAAAGAAAAGTTCAAGTTAGCCTACACTGATAAATACCTAGAACAATGGGAAATTCAGTACTGTGTTTATCTCTCTGGATTCCCATGTTCCCTTAGAATTTTTGTGTGGTAATTTTGTATTCTCTTGACAGCACTTTTGTGTATTTCATTCATTTTCAGTGGGAAGATGGTGTAACCTAGCATCTCCATATTATGGTAAAGGATTTTCGTGGTCACTCTCCATTTCATTACAAAGTACTTTACACATTTTATCATTTAAAGTCCATAGATTATAAAATTACTGATATTCATAATATCAAAAAACAGAAAAAATTGACGACATCACACAAAGCACAATATATGGAAAACAAAGTAATACAGGTATACTCTTCATTCCTGTGTAATATAGAACTACATTCTACATTGTCCCTCAACAATCTCATCTACAGTGTGTGGGTAGGACAATCTAAATGTGGAAAGGGCACTTTACCGATCATAAAATTAAAACTTCATAAAGCTTAATTTACTTCTCATTTTAAGTTAAAAATAAACTTTAATAGAATTTATACTAATTTCCATGGATCATATTATTGAAAGTTGAACAACATGAAATTGTATTTTTGAAATCAAAAGTGGTTAAATATTGGCAATCACACGTGGTTCAATTTAATACTATTTTGACGGCCAATGATATAACCAAAAGAGCATAAAATTGGGAGGCAAAACTTTGATCTCACCATTTATGTATCCTTGGAGCTTTAAGATATTAATTTGCATGTCTAAAACTCTGGAGTATTGGAAGATTTAAACAATAGGACTTTCTTAAAACGTTTACCAAATTCTGGCACAGCAGGAAATTGGTAGAGCACAATGGTTAAGATGGTTATCCTAGGAATCAGCCAACCGTGAGATCAAACCCTGATTCTATTGTCTACTAGATGTGTCACTCCGAGAAAATTCCATAAAAATCTTGTGCCTCAGTTTCCTCATCTATAAAACAGGAATAATAACAATACCTACACCTTAGTGCTGCAATAAAGATTTAATGCATATACTTATAAAATGCTTAGAAAAGTGCCTAGCACACAGTAAGCAAATAGGTATTCACTTTTTATTATAGCAGAAATTCATTAAAAAATTGGCAGCTTTCCTTTGCCTTGTTCAAGTGGACACAATCAAGAAATGCAAACAGGAGCAAAACGAATGAACTAGAATCCAACAACATTATGGTAAGGAACAGACATCTGGATCCCTAATCATGATAGACTAAACATTCATACTTATAAGAAGGCAAAAGAATGTAATGGTAACAATTACGTGTGAATGTAGGAAAAGGTCATGCAGCAGAGTAGAAGCTACCTTAAACATCTCCACTTGCATCAGATGGAAAGTTAAACAGCTGCTTTAGCTACTTAGAGTTTTTCAGTAATGCACTTCACTTTGGCAATATAGAAATTTGGTGCACTGAATTGCTGAAATCCTCTGTTCTTTCTCCACATGGCTTCCGCTCCAAGGAAAATGTGGCATAAGGAGCTCACAGCTAGAGTTACTATCAAAAGCTAGGCAAGCAGAGAAATATTTATGCCACTATAGCATGCTGCAATTATGGAACCCAATAGTACCCTTAGGCCAAATGTTAAATCCTGCAGTTTGAAATGTTTGCCCCAACTTTGTCTTAGACCACACAGATTTTGTAGTTTCATAGCCTCACTCAGAGGTTCCCAAACTTTCTTGATTCATGGTACCCTTAGTTTTTTCAGTAATTTTTTCATGGCTACCTAGGTCAAAAGAACTACCTAATCACTCTGTTTCTTAAGCAGTTGAATCATAACTACTTAGTAAGTATTTTATATCCTAGCAATTTAGCCATTTGAAAAATAACACTCATAAATTTATTAAAAATTATTTTTACAATTACTTCCCAATGGATATATGTGTCTGTTGGTCACTGCACAGACTCTCAAACTTTGGAATCTGATTGGACACCGTTACCTTCATTTCCTGTTTCACATTGATTTTTGGACAGCAGCTGCTTTTTATCACGACTGCCAGAAGGCCAGCTTTGCAAAAATATGACATCTTCAAAGTGAATGTAACTCACCCTATGTCTCACAGATGTCACTGAATTTTCCTCGAAATTTCAAGTTATTCCATGGTACTTCTGTAGGTTTGCTGTGTTACTCCAGGACACCTCAGCACACAGCTTGGGGACCAGGGATTTCTATCATTTCCTATATATTTGAAGCTATTTGAAATAGCTATCCATTATGTACAGACTGCTTTGTATGGACCTATCACTTTCCACCTTTCAGGGAGTGTTTGTTGAGAAGAAGGCCGGATGATGAAATTTGTTTAAGTAAATGTAAAGAGCTACATCATCATAAAATATTTATTGAGATTCATTGTATGTAAAGGGAATTGAGGGAGGAAAAAGTAATTATGTAATCCTCAAGAAGTTTAGTGTGTTTGGCTACATTGTTTATACATATGTGATCAGCATATGTCATTTCTTCATTGAACTTTGTGAATATCTCCCCTGTATTTCTGATATATAGTCTTTCACACTTTGAGTTCCTTTTCTTATTCTTGCTAATCCCTTATCTCTTTCTGATACCATTATCTTTGACTCCCTGCTCACCATCCTCAAGTATAATCATCTCACCACCACTCTAATAAGCTCTATGATTCCCAACTCCATATCTTTACCCGTGGTGTTTTCTGTCCCATGGAATAAATTTCTCCCCATTCTTCACATATCACACTTTCATTCGTCCCTCTATCCCAGCTCAAATATCTGTCTTAGTGAAATTTTTCCCTACCCTTACTCAAACCACTCTTTTCCTTTCAGGAGAAATTACACATCATCTCCTATCTCGTCTCATAATATTCAGTAAGCATGCCTATGTTTCTCTCAGTGTTCTATAAGAGCATAATTAGTAGCATGGAGGAATAGATGGATGGATAGATGGAGATAGACAGACAGTCATACATGGGATTTCTGAACGGGATTTGACTTTTCACGATCGTCAGGGGAGCTGTTTAAAGAGTCTCTGTGGAGCAGTTATTTCTGTGTCTGATATTGAAGCTTGAAGTCTGAAGAAAAGTCATTCAAAATATATTGGGGGAGGATACTAGGGGAAATAAGAACAAACTGGAATATGCAAAGCTGAGCTAGAACTCGTAGGAACTTACTAGAGCTTAGGCTGATCTCTCACCACCTCAGTCTTCCAAGTTCCACAACGGGAGTGTCCTGCAGGAAAATCTGCTGTCCAGAACCATAACACTAAAGGTTCATCTGGCCAGAGAGAGAAGCTGAAGGAGAAGCTGGAAAGGCTCTTGGTCCAGCTGGTAACCCACACCAACCCCAAAAGCTCACAGAAAAGCTTATGTGATTGCTTCGTATGGCTCTCATGCGCTACGCTGACTTTTAAAGCATGAAATAAAGATGGTGGCTGCTCTACTTCTACCTTCCAAATCTCACAGAATATGTCTCTTGTGGCTCACACTAACCTGGACCTATGCAGAGAAGGAAATTCTGGGAAACATAGTTCCAATTTGGCTAAAGTAACAAACACAAATCCACCACAGCCTTTAAGAGCACTTGTACCACTGTCAGTTGTTTAGGTGCCAGCCTTTGTCACAAGAATATGTGCTCCTTAAGAGCATGGACCACATATTACTCACAATGATATGGACAGGAGGCAGGGAAATACTGGGTAGAAAAGGGCAGGGTCCTTGGCAAGGGTTCCACCCTCAAGCCTGGGCCTGTGGTCCTAAATGAGAACTTCACTTCCCCATTTTCCCACCTGAATGTCGCCTTTTGGCCCACCATGCCCCCTATCCTGTGCCCGTAAAAACCCCAAGCTCCACTGGCAGAGCAGCAGAGTGGTACGGCATAGTAGGACAGCACACGGGAGAGAGAAGCAGCTGAACATTGAGAGAAGCAGCAGCTGGATATTGGAAACTACGGTCAGAGAGGAGTTTGGATAGGAACTCTGGACAGTTCAGAGAAGCAGCTGGACATGGAAGACTACAGTTGGAGAGGAGTTTGGCCCTAAATGAGAGTCCATCCCCAGTCAAACTCCAGAGGGGGACCGCCTTCCCACTTTCCCTTTCCAGCTCCCCATCCTGCTGAGAGCCACTTCCACCATTCAACAAAATCTCTGCATTGGCCATCCTTCAAGTCCATGTGACCTCATTCCTCTTGGGCTCTGAACAGGAACCTAGATGCAGGTGCAAGAGGCTGTCACACTGACTATCCACTGAGCTGTTTAACATTTACACCATCCACAGGTGGCCAAGCTAAAAGAGCACACTATAACACATGCCCTCTGAGGCTCCAGAGGTTGCAGGCAACCCTTAGATGCTGCCACAGGCCAGTACAGGGTTCATTCCTGCCGATGCCCAAAGGCACTCACCCTGGCCCCTGCACCAGCTCACCTGCAGGCTCTCCCCCACAAGGGGTTTGAACGCTGCAGGCTGAGTAAGCAAGTCACCCCTTCGCGAGTCCCATGAAGGGGCCAAGGGAACTATTCCATCTAAATAATATATTCCTACTGCTTCATACAAAATCTGACACATAATAAGGATTCACGGATGTTTGTCAAATGATGAATGAATGAACAAACAAATGAAGGAATGAATGGAAAAGATTATTAACACCATTAGTACACTATAAGTACTAAATGTTTGGTCATATAACAAGGTAATAAGCAGAAAGAATCTCCTGTTTTTTTCCAAAGGCAAAAATTAACATATTTTATAGAGACTAATCCCCTTAGGATGAGGTGAAACTATTTAAACCTATCAAAATTTTATCACGTATATAGAACTTTCAAATGTACAAATTGTGTTTATAAAAGCTAACTAATTTGATGACTTATTACTTAGTTAAATATAACGGAGTCATCACTTTTCTGGACAAGTATGAAAGTAAATGTATTTTTTAATGAGATTCAATTAAATTATAAAAATAAAAATAAATGTTGACATTATATATCAATTTTTCATTAAATTTCTTTATACTTATATAAATTATATTTCAGAACACACTAGCAGAGGACTAACTGAAAACAAATATTGCCAACATGTCTTTGGTTCCATTTCTATTTATCACAACTTGTTCTAAAATTAATTCAATCCTACATCCTCTGTTTCAGCTGTTTGGCCTATTTTAAGCCTCAAAGGATCACTATCATGATTATCCCATAATTTTTAGTCTCCGAAGGCATCATTATCTATAACCTACACCTACCTTAATCACAACATTAACATTACAGTAGGACAGAGCCCCAACTCTATATAGAACTGCATCCTTCATAGAGAAGCTTTAAGAAAAGGTATCCAAAGTAAACTTATTCTGATCCTTCTCATGGCAGCAGAATTGATACCTTGCCCGGCACAATTATGGTCACAAATAGTCCTCAGAATATATGTAACCTTTCACTTTTCCTAAATGTTATTAATTTCCTACAAAACAAAATAAAAACAAAAATTAAACAATAACAAAACACTTGATCCTTCACATTTGTCAAAATGTGGAAGTATGTGAAAATTTTTACATACGTGGCAGCTATATGAGAAAATTTAATTTTACTCTAAACAGACTAACTGTATCCTTAGTAAACATGGTTTCATTCATATGAAATCATGGAAGCATTCTTTATTCACCTAAAAGTCTGTTGGATTACCCTTTATTTCACCATCCTGGGGACGTTACAAACCCTGATTTATTTTTAATGTGATTACTCAGTCCTTCTAAAGCCTGAATACTTTTTTCAAAAATTATTTACAAGTAAACTCATTTTCTAAAAGTTTTGACTCTGAGTCTTTAAATAACAAGAGGAAACTAAAATTTAGTAAGTGACAACTATGGCATGCACATAAGTTATAAGGCAGTCATTCTTATTCTCATTTATAGGTGAGAACGTTTAGGATTATAAATGTTAAATATCTCCTTAAGACTGAACAGCTAATAAATTACAAAGCCATGATTTTAACTCAGGATTATAACCAGTTAAAACGACAAAGCTTGTATTCCCTTGATTATGTCCCAATCTACCATTACTATACAAGAGTTTAAGGATTTAAGATGAATGTTAGAGAGACATATCAATTTCTTGCCAGGCATTTCGCATTAACCTTAGACACAGTCATCGTTTATTCATTATTTGATTAAACAAATATTTATTGAGTTCCTAATATGTACCAGTCACAGCTCAAGATGCTAAAGACATAGTGATGAACAAGACAAAGACCTTATTAAGCTTCCATTCTAGTGGGAAAAACAGATACAAGCACAGAAATGGAAATGGTGTCAGGTAACTAAAGAAAAATATCACAAAGTCAAAGGAGGAAGGGCAATAGAAGTGTGGAGGGTCAAATCAGGGCTCAGAAATAAGAATGGGCTCTGGAGTTACCTATAAGTATTAATACAGTTCCAATAATTAATCTCTCATTATAGAGAACTAAAATAAAAGTATTCCAAATAATGTTCTCATCTGTGCTCAGTTGCTTTAAAAACAGAAATTAATTGGGGTTACTATAAAATAATCATTGAGAAAGACTAGAAAAGAGCAAGGTTTTAGAGTAATATTAATAATAATAAGTCTTTCAAGAATTGCATTGACCTGATAGTATTCTCCCTGTAGTATCAACTTGGATCATATTTAAGTGTAGGAACTCTGGCCTTCCAAGTTTAGAGATCATCACTCCAACTTTACAGCTGTCTTTCCCATTGATCCTGTCCTAAAATACGATTCCCATTAAAAATAATTTTAAGACAATTTCTTTCTACTTTCGTTTCAAATGACAGACTCCTAAAGAATCACATATATATTTTCTTTTCCTTTTTTCTGTCCTTAACAGTCTTAATATTAACACACAGAATCACATATGAATTAAACATTATTTTCATCATGAGTGGGTTTTAAAAGGATCAGCAAGAGGAAAAAATGTAACACTGACACTGTAGTGGAAATGAGATTGAGGATCATTCCTATTTTAATGTTGTTTACCAAGAAGGCAATACAGCAAAGTGATCAGAACTCAAATGAGTTCTAGAGTTAAATTACCTGTGTTGAAATCCCAGATCTCTTGGTAACTTGCTGTAAGATGGAAGCAAATTACCAGACCTTCTGGGATCCTCATATGTGAAAAGGTATCATGATTGTACATGCCTCATATGTTCATTCTAGAGAACAAATGAGATAAAAATGTGATATTCTTAGTGCAGCACGAGGCACTTAAAAACACATTACACATATACATTATGGGATATTATTTCAAACATTTATGAATAGGTAGGTTTAAGGACAAAAGATATTATTTCCCACTTCATCTGGAAGATTTTTTGTATATTTCAAGGCACATCTTTAACATCACCTTTCCTGTCAAGCTTTTCATGGTCTCCCAGGTACCCTCTTCTTGTGCTCCCATAGCAATTTGTTCCTAATTCTATGTTAGAATTGTAATGCGGTGCAGAAAACTCTCTAGTTGCAACTAAATCAATTGTCTTAAGTGAAGCTTCCTGGATGCAAACTCTAAGATAAATATTCGGGTGTCACTGATTTACTTCAGAAGTGCTCCCAGGAGAAACTGGACAGGGGAATGGGGACAGCAGGAAAGAGAAAGCCAAAGGTGTGATTTCAGGTAAAGACCCACTCTGAGCCTGATCCCGTGGAGAGCTCTGGAGCTCAGATTACACCTCAGAGTTTGTACATTACACCTACAAGGTGAGGAAGCTGAGCTTTCATACTGCCCCATCTATCAGTCATTGGCTAAGGGTGTGAGGTAGGGCATCGACTCCCAGGCATTTCAACTCTGCAGGAAACGCTTTGAAGAAGGTCATAGGTGAGAGTCATTAAAGATAAGTACACAGAAGATGGGCCATGGGGACACACAAGTAAAGGAGGGGAGTGAGAATCTGGGTGTAGCACCAACAGTGTCTGACACATAGTCTTTTCTTAAGGAACCCTTACTATTTTAATGACCTTATTTCCAGCTCCCCTACACAGCCCTAGTACTTCTGGTTCCTGGCTCAATGCCAAGAGGGGTTGGCCTTGGAAGTCCCTTGCTATAGTAAATAGCATTCAGACTTAGAGAGGTAACCAGAATGCCTTCTGGTGTCAGCCTGGAATAATGCTGATATGCCCTGAAGGGACCTCTGATGGCTAACATCCCTCCTGCTGCTGCCTGCACAGCTGCTATGGTCTGGAGTTGTTGCCAGAGAGTACCACAATCCTTGGGCAGATACTTTGCCACCTCTCCTGCCCCACTCCAGTATCTTTCCAACTTCTATGGTTGACTTCATGGTGCCGGTTGCCTCTTACGATCTACTATAGCTTACACAGGGTTATAAATCTGACTTCCTTCAGATCCTGCTAACTGCAGAAATCTAGAGGGCCACTTGTCTATACTCTTGTTTGAAAACTCATTACCCAATGCTTCTGCCTAAACCATAATCTCCATTCCACTCTAGTGGTTCCATTCAGGAAGAAGAAATTGCCTTTGCCCCTTTCAATTAAAAATGTAAAAGCTCTGTCTCCTTCACTAATGTTCTTGTCATTCCACATGGAGTTGCATCATCAATATATCAGAGCACCAAAATCTTTCACTCATGCCTTTTGTTTCACAGTTGGAATCTATCTCAGACTATTCTTATTGTAAGAAAACATTCCAGAATTGGAAAAACTTCTGTTTAAAATTCATCAGTATTTATATGCAACATATCTATACTTTAATGAAATTGTGTACTATATGCAGGATTCAATGACATTTTCCCATCATATCATCTTTCTCTATTATAAAATTAGAGACTCTCTCTGACAGTATATAAGAAAGAAAGGATCTGTTCCATGATAGAATTTTTTCAATTTTTATAAATTTAAAGGATACAAGTGCAGTTCTATTGCATAGATATATGATGGAAATGTATTATATAATTTAAAAATGCTAAAAACAGAAGTCTTATATGAAACTTTTGCTTGAATCCAGATTCCATAGTCATAACTGAGTACCCATGGATAAATTGATAGATTTAGAGAGATAAATGGCTAGATGATTTTTATAATGTCTCTTTTTCTCCTTTGTTGATCATTTGGAATGGGAATGAAACATGATAAATGAACCAGAACTGCCCGTAAGGCATTGTAATCCAGTATGAAAGACAAACATGAAAAGAAATGATTGTAACAGAATGCTAAAAGTACTATTTTTAAAAAGCAAGGGCAAGAGATAAGAGCACCAAATATTGGCAACATCTAACTTTGTCTTGAATTTTACACCATGTTCTGTTCAATTAGTGAACGAATGACTAACCCTGACTCAGCTCAGTCCATCCAGGCCGAGTTAGATTCTTCCTTCTTGCGACTCCCTTAGAATTCATCACACAATCCTATATTTCTTTATTTTTCTCCCTCCCTAACTAGACTCTGAACTTATTGAATATAGGACTTTGCCTGGCCACCTTTGTATTCAAAGCATCAATTTTAATTTTTGGCCCATTTTTGGTCTTCAATAAATGTTTGTTAAGTGAATAAATGAATAAATGAGTGAGCTGAACCATGGATGGAGAAGGAAGAAATTCATTGAGGTCATTATGTAGAAATTTATATTTAAGCTAGTATGGATTGCATATGGTCCAACTAAACTTCTGAAACTCCAAGTGAGGTTGAGAGGATAGCCTAATGTCATAGACTGGCCCTAACTTTGTTTTCTTATTGTAAGCTCCAGAGTTTGCAGATTTGAAAAACCTGTCTCCATACACCATGCTAAAACTCTTTAGCGACAGACAACAGCTGAGTGTTTCAAAACAACTTGCAAGATGTACTAGAACGAATTGGATATTTCCTCTATCAAGAAAATGGACTTGTAAATGCTTGTTGGGTCCAATTCAATTTTTTTTAAAATCATCGAGAAGGTTATTTGCCATCCCTACAGTATCATTAGATAACTGCTGCCTCAGCCTTTTGCAAGCAATTATGATGAGTTTTAAAATCAAGTAGCAGTGCAAGGGTGCAATTCTCCTGATTTCTCTATTGCAGCTTGACTTCTTTTCTTAGTACTTTTGAATCCATTTTTATATGATTCTTGATGGGCTTTCTAAAGATTATTTGAGAATAAGAGTGTTCTACTGTTGACTTTCAGATACTCAAATATTTTTCTCCTTTTTGAAATACAGTCTAAAAATTCTGGCTGCATGTTACAATTAAGTCTAATAACTTAACCAGCGCCATCATAGGGGTTAGCTACACAGATAATCATCTTATCCTGCTAAGTTTGATGAACTGTATTTTCCCCAAATTCCTCTTTATTCTATTCTAGAAAACTGTTAGTTTAGAAGACAGATGCCTTCCTGAAATTTTTGCTTAATGACTCTAAAGGGAAAATTTAGGCTGAAAACTGCCAGATAACTCTTCTTTCTTTTTCCTCCAAAATAATCAAGATGTGAGTTCCAAAAGTCTGGGGATTCAGTACTCCCAATCGAAGACAAAACCTGTCTTGTGTTCATTTGTAAAAAATAACTCCTTGGCAAGGTGTTTTGTCCCAGAAAGTCATTCCTAATAGACCCATACTGTACAATATCAAATGAAAAATTCAGCTAGCTTGTCCTCTTCTCATTCTCCCCTCACTTCTCAGTCCTTCATCCCCTTCTCTCTTTATCTGTTATCTTGAGCACTATCATTTGACCCGGTTGCCCTTTCCTGCTACTAAGCTCACTTTCTGTGAAGAAGCCTGTTTGACTTTCTTCAGTTCTTGTTTTGCAGAAGAACTTTAAAATGTTCAAAAGAAACAATAGTCTAACTTTCCTAAGAAGCTAAATTTGATCATTCGCCTGGTGAAAGTGACCTGCTGTGAGTGTATCCCAAGCTGCTAGGTCATATCCTATAAAAGAGAGTTCAAAGTTACTATAAAAATAAGGAAAAATCCAAAACTTATACTGATAGACTAAGAGTTATCTAGGAGCAATTGGTGATCACACAGAGCTTTAAAATGCAGTTAGCACCTGTCTTCTAAATACCTGCTAAGCATGAATCTGTAAAATGACCTGGTACTTTTTTTGAATAGAAATATAATCATACACATAGAAAAGAATTTATTCTGTGACAATATTCTTTATTGGTGTTTTCAGTAGAAGCATAGCATACAAATGTTTTACTAAAAAGATCATTTAAACAATATTATAGTCTAAGAAGATCATAGTATCATTTCAAGATAGCAAAGGCCAGACCAAAGGAAGTGGAGCTAGGTAGGACTCAGGACTTTTGATTCCTATTCCATGCTCTTTTCACTTTAAGAACTGAGTCAATGAATTTGCTTGTTATTGGCTAAATTTGGGGTTTTTACGCTGAGATTGTTGGAAGGGATTTGTAGATCTTCTGTAGTTTCAAGTCAATTTCGGTATGTGTGCATTTTCCTCTGGGAGGAACATAGTTTTCAAAAGATACTGCTGGGCACAGTGGCTCATACCTGTAATCCCAGCACTTTGGGAGGCCAAGCCAGGTGGATCACCCGAGGTAAGGAATTTGAGACCAGCCTGAGTAACATGGTGAAACTCCATCTCTACTGAAAATACAAAATTAGCCAGGCATGGTGGCACATGCCTGTAATCCTAGCTACTCAGGAGGCTGAGACAGGAGAATCATTTGAACCCGGGAGGCAGAGGTTGCAGTGAGCCAAGATCACACCATTGTACTCCAGCCTGGGCAACAAGAGTGAAACTTCTTCTCAAAACAAAACAAAACAAAACAAAAAACAGACACACAGAATGGCCCATACCAACCCCAGGCCCCTTCAAATAAGGTATAAAAACTTTTAAACTAAATAAATGTTTGCTTTGTCTTAATAAAAAAAATCATGGATAAATGTTTTGAACACTCTATCCTCATTACTTCCCTCAGCTAGCCACATATGAAGCTGGTCTAACTTCAGTTCTTCTTATTAAACTTCTCTTTAAATACCAGCAAGCAGTCATTCATGAAGAAGGCAAAAGACCAGGGACTAAAAAAAACATGCTACACACTCTGATGTTACATAATTAAAGGGTTAAGAGATTGTCTTTCTTTTACATACTCCACCTATATATGTGGTTTCTATGTCCTCACCCATTGCCCCACTCACCTTCTCAAACTTCTTACTGTAATGCCAAAAATCCAAATTATAAGTGTACTGTATGTCAGGCCTCTGAGCCCAAGCTAAGCCATCATATCCCCCATGACCTGCAAGTATACATCCAGATGGCCTGAAGTAACTGAAGAATCACAAAAGAAGTGAAAATGGCCTGTTTCTGCCTTAACTGATGACATTACATTGTGAAATTCCTTCTTCTGGCTCATCCTGGCTCAAAAACTCCCCCACTGAGCACCTCGGGTCCCCTGCCTCTGCCAGGAAGGGAACAACCCCCTTTGACTGTAATTTCCCACTACCTACCCAAATTCTATAAAACGGCCCCCCATCTCCCTTTGCTGACTCTTTTCAGACTCAGCCCGCCTGCTCCCAGGTGATCATAAAGGTTTATTGCTCACACAAAAGCCTGTTTGGTGGTCTCTTCACACAGACGGTGCGTGAAATTTGGTGCCGTGACTTGGATCAGGAGACCTCCCTTGGGAGATCAATCCTCTGTCCTTCTGCTCTTTGCTCCGTGAGAAAGATCCACCTACGACCTCGGGTTCTCAGACCAACCAGCCCAAGGAACATCTCACCGATTTTAAATTGGGTAAGCAGCCTCTCTTTACTCTCTTCTCCAACCTCTCTCACTATCCCTCAACCTCTTTCTCCTTTCAATCTCGGCGCCATCTTTCAATCTCTCCCTTCTCTTAATTTCAGTTCCTTTCCTTTTCTGGTAGAGACAGAGGAGACGCATTTTATCCGTGAACCCAAAACTCTTCTCAAGGCTGATTTACTTCCAAAGGAAGCTGGAGTCATTCACTGCAAGGGCCATCAAAAGGCATCAGATCCCATCACTCAGGACAATGCTTATGCTGATAAGGTAGCTAAAGAAGCAGCTAGCATTCCAACTTCTGTCCCTCACAGCCAGTTTTTCTCCTTCTCATTGGTCACTCCCAACTACTCCCCCATTAAAACTTCCACCTATCAATCTCTTCCCACACAAAGCAAATGGTTCTTAGACCAAGGAAAATATCTCCTTCCAGCCTCACAGGCCCATTCTATTCTGTCATCATTTCATAACCTCTTCCATGTAGGTTATAAGCTGCTAGCCCACCTCTTAGAATCTCTCATTTCCTTTCCATTGTGGAAATCTATCCTCAAGAAAATCACTTCTCAGTGTTCCATCTGCTATTCTACTACTCCTCAGGGATTGTTCATGCCCCTTCCCTTCCCGACACATCAAGCTCAGGGATTTGCCCCTGCCCAGGACTGGCAAATTGACTTTACTCACATGCCCCAAGCCAGGAAACTTAAAAAACCTCTTGGTCTGGGTAAACACTTTCACTGGATGGGTAGAGGCCTTTCCCACAGGGTCTGAGAAGGCCACCACAGTCATTTCTTTCCTTCTGTCAGACATAATTCCTCGGTTTGGCCTTCCTACCTCTATATAGTCCAATAACAGACTGGCCTTTACTAGTCAAATCACCCAAGCAGTTTCTCAGGCTCTTGGTATTCAGTGAAACCTTCATACCCCTTACCATCCTCGATCTTCAGAAAAAGTAGAAAGGACTAATGGTCTTTTAAAAACACACCTCACCAAGCTCAGCCACCAACTTAAAAAGGACTAGACAATACTTTTACTACTTTCCCTTCTCAGAATTCGGGCCTGTCCTCGGAATGCTACAGGGTACAGCCCATTTGAACTCCTGTATGGATGCTCCTTTTTATTAGGCCCCAGTCTCATTCCAGACACCAGCCCAACTTGGACTGTACCTCAAATACTTGTCATCCCTACTGTCTTCTGCCTAGTCATATTCCTATTCACCATTCTCAACTACTCATATATGCCCTGCTCTTGTTTACACTGCTGGTTTACATTGTTTCTCCAAGCCATCACAGCTGATATCTCCTGGTGCTATCCCCAAATTGCCACTCTTAACACCCTCTTAAAGTAAAGAAATAATCTTTGCTGGCAGGGTTACACTGAATCCCCTTGGGCACTCTCTAATTAGATGTCCTGGATCCTCCCAATTCTTAGTCCTTTAATACCTGTTTTTCTGCTTCTCTTATTCTGTTTAGTTTTTCAATTCATACAAAACTGTATCCAGGCCATCACCAATAATTCTATACAACAAATGTTTCTTCTAACAACCCCCCACAATATCACGCCGATCACAAAATCTTTCTTCAGCTTAATCTCTCCCACTCTAGGTTCCCACGCCACCCCTAATCCTGCTGAAAGCAGCCCTGAGAAACATCGCCCATTATCTCTCCATACAACCCCCCCAAAATTTTTGCTGCCCCAACACTTCAACACTATTTTATGTTATTTTTCTTATTAATATAAGAAGACAGGGATGTCAGGCCTCTGAGCCCAAGCTAAGCCATCATATCCCCTGTGACCTGCATGTATACATCCAGATGGCCTGAAGTAACTGAAGAATCACAAAAGAAGTGAAAATGGCCTGTTCCTGCCTTAACCGATGACATTACCCAGTGAAATTCCTTCTCCTGGCTCATCCTGGCTCAAAAGTTGCCCCACTGAACACCTTGGGTCCCCTGCCCCTGCCTGCCAGAGAACAGCCCTCTTTGACTATAATTTTCTACTACCTACCCAAATCCTATGAAATGGCCCAACCCCTACCTCCCTTTGCTGACTCTCTTTTCGGACTCAGCCCGCCTGCACCCAGGTGATTAAAAAGCTTTATTGCTCACACAAAGCCTGTTTGGTGGTCTCTTCACACGACGCGTATGAAACTATATCATAAAGCAGCTCTCTTAGGTGACTAAAGATCTCTTGGCGAAATCTTGGTAAAGGTTTTTATTGTTTGCTATTTTTTATTTATCCATCTAAATTCCCTTACTATGTGTTGTTCATTCTTGTAGCATGGTTACTTTTTTGACAATTTTCTTTTCTCAGCTAATACAACACCATTCTTGCTGCTGTTGCTCTGACTCCTATTTCTTATCCCATCTGTTGACTCCAGATATCCCAAAATCTTTAGTTCTTGACTGTCCTCATAAATATAATATGTATATACATTCCCTCAAGGGTTTCATCCATTCATCCATTCCTTTCCATTGAGGAATTCCAAATCAGCCTCTCCAGCCTCTTTCCTTCCATCTTATATTTCCAACTAATCAGATTGAAGGCCAGTTTATTATAGATTCCTCCATCAAACATAGTCCGTCTTCATATATCTTCAAAAGAAATGAATCTCTTGCCTACAAACAAAATCTCCCTTCTTACATTCCACGTGTCTGGCAATAACACCAACTTTTCACCGTCTCCAAATCAAGATAAACTACTTTTTAACATTGTATTCTTTCTCATTGACAGTATCCAAGAACTATCCAAATCTCATTGTACTCCCCACTAGAAATCTTCTGCTTTCATTTTTAGTCAACAATTTATTTAAATAATCCACTAGGTGTCAGATGATTTGGTAGGTGTCTTAGGGGGAACCGAAATGAACAAAACTGTTTTATCCCTCTAAGAAATTACTGTCTAACAAGGAATATGAAGCATGTTCATGCATAGCTACAATGCAAGACCTTAATGGCACTGGCAGTGCTACCCTTGGCTTCAGTCATGCATCAGTTATGCCTTGCTCCTATTGAGTTTTGCCCAAATTCATACCCATCTGTAGAGTTTATTTTAGACTTTCTGTTTTGCACATCTTAATTTTTTAGTTTATTTTTACTTTTCTATATGTGGTCCTTCCAACTCCATGACTTATTTGTTTTCCCCTCTCTTCTGGACCTACATGTAGAGATACGACTGCATGATCCTCTTAATGCAATGGAGGTTGGGTTTTTCTTTGTTCGTTTGTTTTGAGTTTTTACCTTTGGCAATTAGCATTAACCAGAGGATAACGTGGGAAATGCACTTTCTACCCCAAAAGCTGATTTCAACTAATGGGAACTCCCTTTCTCTAACTCTCTTTGCTTTTGAAAATCCGAGATCATTTACTACTTCAGGGGGGCTGTGTTTTTCTCACTGGGTGAGGTCTGTTTTTTGCAGCTAGGATAAGAATGACCTTCTAAACCTTGTAAGGCACCTAAGTCACTTCTGAGTATCCTTCTCTTCTCACCTGGAACATTTTGGCCTGCTACAAGCTATGACAAAGTAATCCTTAGGCCCAAATTAATAAAAAGAGCATGGCTGCACAATAAATAAATACTGGGTCCATAGTTTTGTAGCCCAGTGCAAGAAGGAAAACTGCCAAAACCTTAGCATCCATGCCTATTGATTTCCTACATTTTCAACATCCATATTCCACTTCACGTATTTTAAATGAGCTCTGGGCTCCCCTGAAATTCTCATGCTACTACCATAAATATTTTATACAGCATCCCATCCTCTGTGTCAACTGCTATGTCACACAACTGAGTGGAGAGGGGACAACAAATCGCTCTTGCCTGATTTTGAAGGTTTAGCCAATTTCAGTTCTCAGGGAAAAGGCTGCCAAAGCAAAAACCTATTCTTAAAACCAGGTATATTTGATTGTATTTCTTCTACCATCAATCCATGAAAACATCATTTTCACATTCTGTTTTTAAAACAAGAAGTCAATTTTATTTAACTCCTCTAAGATCTTATGAGAAACAAGGTGTCAAAACATGATTTCGGCTATTCGTAGGCTAAGCATATTTATAAATCATTTCTAAATAAAGAAGAAAAAAGAGGTAATAGAGTCACAGCCACATTCTTGGTTACATCTTATTTTCTAATCCGAAAGGTTATCCAATTACCTAATGAAACAAAGCTGGTAAATTTAATTGTCTACCTTTAAAAGTACTCCTTCTGATCTTTGTGTATGTGTGTGTGTGTATATGTGCTACTGCCTGATTTGCAATTTTATGTTTTATATACTGAGAAATCTTGCTTTCCAATTCTCTGTTTAGAAAACAGAATTCAACATCCCTTCAAATATTCACCCCTGTAACTCTGAGGTGAGGTGGGGGGGTGTGGATGGGTCACTGAGAATTATAAGGGCATAGTGACATCTACAGGCAGCAAGGATATTGTTAAATAGGATATGGTTACTATCAGCTGAGGAATGGACTAACAGACCTCTCTGCTTTACGTTTAAATGTGTCTTCCTCACAGAAACCAACAGGAAAGGTTAGACCAATTAAGCTGGAACAAATGACACAACAGATCTTGTTAAAATTAAAATCCATGTAATAAATGGGGCTTTGTTTCACCTCGTTGATCTAAATTTTTTGAAATGGGAATAGCAGTTTGGCAGTTCATTTTGAAAATAGATATAAATCATACATATATACTTGATGAAAGTGGTCACTTCAAATTCATGGAAATCACAGAGAAAGAATATGCCAATTAGAAGTTCAGAAAGTCATTTTTGGCTTTCGGTGATAAAATGGACTCAAAATAAAACCTTTCTGGAGGTCTGATTCAGTATTTACAACTCATGCTAACATTATGTCAGAAGTTATTCCTGCATTTTCTTAATAGAAGGAGTGAGGAGAACAGTAACAGCAATCGGGGGGTGGATAATAACACAGAATGAGATTAGGCTCATTGGTGTCTGTGATACTTAATTTTATGTGTCAGCTTGACTGGGGTCAGGGATACCCACATAGCTGGGAAAACATTATTTCTGGGTGCATCTGTGAGGGTATTTCTAGAAGAGATTAGTATTTGAATCCCTAGATTAAGAAAAGAAGAACCACCCTTACCAAAGTGAGCAGGCACCATCCAATCTCTCTGAAAGCCTGCGTAGAACAACAAGGCAGTGGAAGGGCAATTTGTCTCTCTTCTGTAGCCGAGACATCCATCTTCTCCTGTCCTTGGACATTAAAGGTCCAGGTGCTACAGCCTTCAGACTCGGATTTATACCAGGGGACCCCCACCCGCCACCCCTCCTGGACCTGAATTACACCACCTGTTTTCCTGGTTCTCCAGCTTGCTGGGGGCATAACTTGAGACTTTTCAGCCTCCCTAATTTTGTGAGCCAATTCCCTTAACAAATCCTCTCTCTCTCCCTCTCTCTCTCTCTCTTATTGATTCTGTTTCTCTGGAGAACCTCAACTAATGCGGTGTCTTTTATTTTGCTATCGAGGTAAAAACAAAACAAATCAAAGAAAGAAAAAGACAAAATTTAAACTCCTGGTAGGTGAGGTTATGCTTTATACTTCATTGTATTTCTCATGGTGGCTAGACATACTTAGTAAATAGTTGATCAATTAGGAAAAAATAGATAGGCTGTAAACCTGATTTTAATAACTTTTTATTCTAATGTCTATTGATACAGTGGAAAAGAATAGGAAGTTTAAGCACAATTGAGATTTAGCAGTCAAGCTGCTCAGACACCTTTATTACTACTGCCAAGTGCTATACAGATCTGCTTAAAGGTGGAAAAATCCAACTGCTTAATTAGTTCTTATTATTCCTTCCTTTGTTCTTTTTCTCCTACACCTTTCTCCCTCCAATATTTACTTAACATGCAAAAAATGTGTGAGTTTCCAGGGGGAACTGCCAAGATTACCTGACTAGAGGAATTTTACACATAGCCCAATCAAGGTGGCTGGCTGCTAGGTGAGCGTACCTAAACAGCAAGAGGCTATAGGATATTCTGCTACATGGGGGCCTCTTCTATTAGGGAAAAGCATAGTAGAAAGGTTTCTTAAAGACTCCCAAAGGACCTACATGTGTGTCTAATAAGTAGATCAGTGTGGCCACTGTCAAACCCAGGGCATCTTCAGCCTGTCAGTATTAGTCAGAGCAGCAGGAACAGATCAGATAGAGGGTAAGGCTTCAAAGAGAGAGGGGGGAGGCCAGGCACAGTGTAATCCTAGCACTTTGGGAGGCCGAGGCAGGTGGATCACCTGAGGTCAGGAGTTCGAGACCAGCCTGACCAACATGGCGAAACCCCATCTCTACTAAAAATACAAAAAACATTAACCGGGCATGGTGGTGCATGTCTGTAGACCCAACTACTCAGGAGGCTGAGGCAGGAGAATCGCTTGAACCCAGGAGGCAGAGGTTGCAGTGAACCAAGATCACACCATTGCACTCCAGCCTGGGCAACAAGAACAAAATTCCATCTCAAAATAAATATATAAACAAATAAATAGAAAGAAGGGAAAGAGGTGTCTCAGAGTCAGACCTCACCTCATATCCCCCAGCTCCAACATAACAACAGTCAGGGCTACCACTCAAGCATGACTTGAGGATAAGAAAAGAGATGAGATTAAATACAACTTTGAAATTAAAGCTTTAATTTGAACTAAATTGTAATAGCCAGAAGTGGCCACAAAGCCATGAAATCTTCACCAGATCATATTGCTGGACTGAAAAAGGAAGATCTAACAGTCTGAAAGAAGACAGTAATTGGAAGCACTGCAACCATTTTATCTTTGATCCCACTGATCTGAAACTTCTCAACAAACATAAACTTGAGGTGGATACATTCAGTCCATAGCAAGGATCTCTTGCCATGTTGTAAAAACTGTTTACACAACAGGGTAGAGAAGACGAGGCTAAAAAATAATTTTCCATTCCATGCCAGAATCAGAGCATTATAATTTCAAATGTGTGAACAATTTTCATACTTCCATTGAATCTTGGTTGTCCAGTCATGATTAAGACCAAAGGAGCTAAAAAACTGATTGGAAAGTCAGAGGCTCCACCCTTTGTCCCAACGCCAGTGACAGTTGATGCTGTTTACGCCTGAGTTTTCTGAGGATTTTCAAGGTAATTCAGCATGGCTTGAAAGTAAAAATATATCTTCAAAAAAATGTGCAACTGGCTGACAACCTAGAGCTCAACAGTATCAGACTTGAAGTTAATCAACAACACATTAGAGAATATAGAAAGTAGTAAATATAATGCAAAGTTAAGCCTAAATAGAAAGAATGGCGGCATCTGAAAACTTCTTGCAAAAAAAAAAAAATGGAATGAAAGGAAAAATAGATAAATCCACTATTATAACTGGAAATTTTAACAGCCCTCTATTGGTAATTAAGAGATCAAGTAGGCAGGAAATTAGTAAGGTTATGATTGAACTCAATCAATCAATCCATTGGCTCTAATTGACATCTACAGAATAATCTATCCAACAATAGCAGAATACATATTCTCAAGCTCAAATGCAACACTCACCAATATAGACCATATTCTGGGCCACAAAATAACCCTTAGCAAATTTAAACAAATCAACATCATAAAAAGTATGTTGTTACACCACAGTGCTGTTATACCACAATTAAAACAGAAATCAGTAACAGAAAAATAGCTGGGAAAATCCTAAAATATTTAGAGGTGAAACAACATACTTCTATATAACACATGGGTCAAATGAAATGTCTCAGGAGACATTTTTTAAAAATTATTTTAATGAAATGGAAGCGAAAGTAAAACCTACCAAAATTAGTGGGATACAACAGAAGCAGTGCTTAGAGGGAAATGTATAGCACTGAATGCATACATTAGAAAAGAATAATAATCTAAAATCAATATTCTAAGCTTCTACCTTAGAGAACTAGAAAAAAGAGTAAATTGTAAGAACAAGAAAATAAACAAATAATAAAACTCAGAGCAGAAATTATTAAAATTAAAACAGGAAAACAATAGAGAGAACCAATGACCCCAAAAGCTTTTACTTTGAAACTGACAAACCTCTAGCCAGGCTAACCAAAACACACACACACACACACACACACACACACACACACACACACACACAAAAACAAAACAACAGAGAAGACACAAAGTCCTAATATCCTAATATCAGAAATGAAAGACGGATCACTACTGTTCACATGGACATGAAAAGGATAATAAAAGAATATTTTGAACAACTTTATGCCCACAAAATATGAATAAGCCTGTTATCTACTAAAGAGAGTAAATCAATTAATAAACTTCCAATCACAAAGCACCAGTCCACAGATGGCTTCACTAGTGACTTTCACCAAACATCCAAGGAACAGATGAAAGCAATTTTCTACAATCTCTTCCAAAAATAGAAGCAGAGAGAATACCTCCTAACTCATTCTATAAGCTAGCATTACCCTAAAACAAAAGCAGACAGATATTACAAGAAAGAAAAACTGACCGGTATGTCTCATGAACGTAGGTGCAAAAATCCTCAGCGAAATATTAGCAAATCAAATCTAACAATACATTAAAAAAATTACACACTTTGGCAAGGTGCAGTGGCTTACATCTGTAATCCCAGCACTTTGGGAGGCCAAGGCGGGGATCACTTGAGGTCAGGAGTTCAAGACCAGGATGGCCAACATGGCAAAACCCCATCTCTACTAAAAATACAAAAAATTAGCCAGGCATGTGGTGTATACCTGTAGTCCCAGCTACTTGGGAAGCTGAGGAAGGAGAATCGCTTGAACCTGGGAGACAGAGATTTCAGTGAGACGAGATTGTGCCACTGCACTCTAGCCTGGGTGACAGAGGGAAACTCTGTCTCAAAAAAATAAATAAATAAAAAATAAAAAAGTATACACCTTGACCTAGTGGGATTTATTCCAGATATACAAGGTTAGTTGATAATCAACTAATGCAATTCATTATATCAACAGTATAAAGACAAAAAAAATCATTTGAACATATCAATAGATGCAGAAAAAGCAGCTGACAAAATCCAACGCCCATTCGTGATTAAAAAAACTCTCAGTAAATTAGAAATAGGGGGAGGGATAAATAGGCAGAGCATAGGGGACACTTTTGGGGCAGTGAAACTATTCTGTATGATACTGTAGTTGTGGATACATGTCATTATGCCTTTGATAAAACTGACAGAACTGTACAACACAAAGATGTTTTCTTAGGTAAACTATGAACTTTAGTTAAATGTAATATACCAATATTATTTCACCAATTATAATAAACATAGCACATCCATGCAAGATGTTAATAATAGGGGAAACTGTTGGGAATTCCTTACATAGGAACTCTTTGCACTTTCTGCCCAATTTTTCTGTAAATCTAAAAGCTCTCTAAGAAATAAAGCATATTGGCCTGGCGTGGGGACTTACACCTGTAATCCCAGCACTTTGGGAGGCCAAGACCGGTGGATCACCTGAGGTTGGGAGTTCGATACCAGTCTGACCAACATGGAGAAACCCCGTCTCTACTAAAAATACAACAAAAAAAAAAAATTAGCTGGGCATGGTGGCACATGCCTGCAATCCCAGCTACTCAGGAGGCTGAGGCAGGAGAATCACTTGAACCTGTGAGGTGGAGGTTGCTGTGAGCCAAGATCGCGCCATTGCACTCTAGCCTGGGCAACAAGAGAGAAACTCCATCTCAAAAAAAAAAAAAAAAGAAAGAAAGTATATTAATTAAAAATAAATAAATATAAAGGTAACAGTTCCCATATAAGGAAAAAAACAAAACAACAACAACAAAAAAACATGTCTAAAGTAGTCTCCAGGACTGCAAGCCATAATCAAGGATTTGGCAGCAGAATCATCTTCATTGTAACCAGCAAAGAGGATTGACCTTTGACTTTGTGGCACCTTTCAGAATCTGCCAAAGTGTTTCTTATCTGTCTACCTTTGTTGTCCTATCCTCTAGGAAAGGGCTTCTTGCCTTTTTTCCCCCAAGATCAAGTACACCTCCTCATTGAAAATTTTCCTAATCACCCCAGTCAGTCTGAGATATCTTCCTTCACCCACTTGTTCTTATACTTATTTGTGAGGACTAGGCTCTGATTGTTTTCTTTTATCTTGCCCAGATTCCTATCTAAGGGGTCTGGGGAGTCATGCCCTACAAACCATAAATTCTCATCAGATGGGTTTTATTTAACTCTGTGTATCATGACTTACTTTCCAATCTGACTCTGGCATAACAAGGAAGAAAATCACAACATTTTACTCCAAAACATGTTTCTCTGTCATATCTTGAAATGGCCCTGCAAAGCCTTCCCTTGTGGGAAAAATCCACATTCCATAGAGAATCCCCTTTCCCCTTTGTTTTCCTTCCTTCCTTTCCAGATCCAGGAGATAATCAACTAAGAGCCAGGCACTCTTTTAGGTCCGATAAGAAACATTTTACAACCTGTTCTCTCTGAAGTCTGCTATCTGACAGCTTCCTCTGCACAATAAAACTTGGTCTCTGCAATCCTTTATCTTAACCTGAAGATTTCCTTTCTATTGATCCCAGGTCTTCAGATAAACTCAACCAACTGTCAACCAGAAAATGTTTAAACTTACCTATAGCCTGGAAGTACCCCCACTCCCTCTTTGTGTTGCCCCGCCTTTCTGAACCAAACCAATGTATTTCTTAAATGTATTTGAATGATGTCTCATGCCTCCCTAAAATAAATAAAACCAAGTCACACCTCAACCACCTTGGATACATGTTCTCAGGACCTCCTGAGGGCTGTGTCACAGGCCATGGTCACTCATATTTGGCTCAGAATAAATCTCTTAAGATATTTTACAGGGTTTGACTCTTTTCATCAACACTTACAATAAAGAATTTATTACTTTGTACCATTATTATCTATGTCTTATTTTCCTAGTAGCATGTAAACTTCTTGGTAACAAGACTCGGATATTTTTATAGTATGTTCATTGTTTTACTAACATATAGTGTGAATTTAATAAATGTTTAGATGAATGTTGAATGAAGATGAACAAAAACAAAACCCTTTACATGTGCTCCATATTCTGGGGCACCTTTTTCTAGGAGTGATAGTCCATATATTTATCAGTCAGTGTGGCAGCATGGCCTAGGTGCTGATAAGTCAGAACTTTTCTGTACCTTAGTATTCTCATTTATAAAATGGAGAGTTACATCATAGTTTATTGAAAACATTAGTGTAGTTAACATTAGTAAATTGCCCATATATTCAAAGCATTAATATGACTTTTTATTAAAATACGCTACGCAGTCATTGTGATATGCATATACTAAAGAGCTTATTAGCCAGTCAGCTCCTTAAAGGGCAAGATAATTATGCTTTTTATACACCAGTATATCTATAACATAAATAGTCTGGCTTATCAGAAGGAATCCAATATGTACTTATTAAAAGAATGGTAACTAATTGGATGAAAGAAGGAAGGAAGGAAGGCAAGAAAGGGAAGGAGGAATGCTTTGTATAGATCAGCACTGTCCAATAGAATTTTCTGCACTAACGGACATTTTCTATATCTGTGCTGTACAGTACAAGAGCCACGTATCAATACTGAACACTTCTAATGTGTGTGGTACAACTAAAGAATTGAATTTTTAATTTTATTTAATTTTTATTCATTTATTTTTTTGTTTGTTTTTTGAGATGGAGTCTTGCTCTGTCATCCAGGGTGGAGTGCAGTGGTACAATCTCAGCTCACTGCAATCTCCGCCTTCCAGGTTCAAGCAATTCTACTGCCTCAGCTCCCCTTGCCCGCCACCGAGTAGCTGGGATTACAGGTGCACACTACCACACCTGGCTAATTTTTTGTATTTTAGTAGAGATGGGGTTTCACTGTGTTGCCCAGGCTGGTCTCGGACTCCTGAGCTCAGGAATCCATCTGCCTCAGCCTCCCAAAGTGCTGGGATTACAGGCGTGAGCATTTAAATTTAAATATTCAAATATGGCTAGCAGCTATTGTGTTGAACAGCATGGGAACACCTGTATATACTTTTCTTAAGAAAATTTAATGTTTTAAAAAACCCATTAAGTCAGTCATTACTGAGGGTCTTCCACACTTAAAATACTATTTTGAATGTTCTGGGTATTAGGGAACTAAAAGTCTGTGCTCCTTCTCTTGGAAATTTATTTGAAAAGAGATGAAAAATATGTATTGAATGATTAAGTAACAACTTAAAATGTAATTTTTACACATAACCTGTATGCACTGCTTTAAACTGCAATTAAAGCTATAAAGAAACTTATTTATAAGTATAAAAGTGGAAAGAGTTTAGCAAATATAGGAAGATGTCTTAGAAAATTAATGAATAAAGAATGTTATCTGTGACCCAAAACCTGTTTTTATTCTGACCTACCAAAAAATTCTAAATATTAATACGCCTTAGCAAGGTTTCAACTAACATTTTAAGCCAGTTTTAATTTTATTCACCCTGACACTATTTGGACAGTTTCAGATCTGTATTTTAATAGATGTCCATAGCCAGCTAACAATGGTCATTACTGAAGAAAAGCTCTGCAGTTGAAAAATGATCACCAAAAATGTTAATAACAGTGTCAGGATATCTATGGACTTCTTATTAGCATGTTTGAATTTAATCAGAAAACACTTTTTTATATTCTGGGGGAACCTTAGTTTCCAAGTGTTTAACACTTCTTAATGAAGTGCTAACAAGATATCAGTGTGGGTAACAGTTTGGCTCCAAATTTGGCTCTTATCAGAATCACCTGAGGCTTCTTTTTAAAAATCTGGATTTTAAGGCTTCTCTTGATTCAGGGGTTGAAATGGGCCTGGAAATCTGTATTCTTAATAAACTTCTGAAGTAATTTTTATTACCAGAGTGGGTAGAACCTGCTGCTTTTTAAGAACACAAGTCCTCTTATCCATTGCTGAGAGACAGAAAAGAATCCACCATTTCTCCAGCTCCCTACCGTTTGGTCCAATTCCAATTCTCCCATTTCCCACCCCATTCCCTCCAACACACATACAAGTAGATATTTTCCCTCCACCATTTGTGTGACTCTTTCTGGAGCATGATTCCGAACTCCCAATATGGGAATGGACCCTGAATTTAACAAGTATCTTTGTATTACACTATAAAACAGAACTCCTTTCATGTCAATACCTATTTATTAATTTATATTTTAATCTTTTATGCATTTTGTTGATCATTTGATATTGTTCTGGATTTTGGATACTCAGTGGTTCTTATCACTAAAGAAAGAGTGTTTTTGTTACTCCTAGTTTGGGCTACATTTTGTTTTTCAGATAGCTAACATCAATCAGGAACTTAAAGCCAGAGAAGCCTTAGACTTCAGTAAACATTTGATATAATCCACAGTTTAAGCGTCCATCTCTGTAGAGCACAACACTAGATTTAGACCTTTAGTTTTCAGTTGGAAATGTCACATCAAATCCAACATATTAAGTAAATATATAACATATGTAGGCCACCTGGCCATTGTGTGTTTAACAGATATTAAAGTTTGGAGACAAATTTCATCCTACATTAGATGATCTCAGTCAACCACTGACAAAGGCTGAAGTTCAAATTCTGATGGCGGATTTTTGTTTCCTTTATTCTTGGTCTTTGAATATTTCATGTAATTTTTTTGGCTATTTTCTCCCTAGGGTTTTTTCTTAAAAGAAAAATCATTGTCAACAGCTTAAGCAAAGCCGTACTGTAATCAAAGCAGTGTATATTCATTGGATGAAGAAAAGCAGGAAGGAATAATTTTAAAAGCAGCATTCTTTTCTCAGGGCTGAATTTCTTTATCCACCGGCAAACTGAAAAGAAATAACTAGGAGGTCGGATTCTGTCATTGTTCACTAGATGATTTGAGTATGCCAAGCTGAGGTTTTCTTTGTTTTTTTATTTTTTTTTTCAGTCTTCCAAAATTGCCTAATAACAAACATACAAAAAAAAAAAAATTTTATAGCAACGGATGTCTCTGAATGGTGGGGATTATATTGTTATTTTTGTTGGTTTTAGTTGTGCTTTTCTTATTTTCTCACCTCTTCAATTATCATTTTAAACAATGAACACTAACATTTTTGAAGAGGCTTTTATTATGAAATAGAAATACCAGTTGGAAGAAATATAAGACTGATTCTGTAAAGCAAAACTGTCACTTGGAAAAATGAAAATCTGCTTAAACATTGAGTGAGATGTTTTTATTATGTTCTGGGTTTCTTGCTCTATAATGAAAGAATGGTATGTGGTTGCATACAATCATAAAACTCGAATTTTCTCTCACTATCACTGGCTACTATATGTTTTCAACTGAAAACACTTCTAGCAATGTCTCAAAGCCCTGCTCTAATTCTCTGATGAATAATTTTATAACATTTTAAAACTATACACATATCCAAATATCATAGAGGGAAATATTAAAATATTAAAAACCCATTGAAGAGGCTTTGCCAAAATATATGCCAGAGGCATGGGTTTCAGAAATTGTTATATTTAATATGTTTATTAATTAGGTAGAACACGACTAAAACAATATATTAATGACATTCATGAGTTTTGTTCCACTGAGAGGTGTAGACACTAATGAATACTAAAATTACCCAGGAGACACAATCAATATAGCTTTAAATATATTACTCATATGCTGTTGTTTTAAACGTCAGCTATCTTGAGTTATCACCTCTTTTTCCTTGTATTTGAAAATGCTTTAAAAGACAGCATTTAAGAAAGTAACTTGACCAGATAAACACACTTCTAATTAAGTTCAAACCACAAGATAAAGGCTCAGTTTGTGTCACAGTTTTGCCTTGTAAATTGCTTTCATTTTCAAATTTATTTGAACTATGAAGAGAGAAATGGATGTATTTTGAACTGCATCCCTCTGGACTTCTACAGGCATCTTTGGGTCATTGCTGGGAGTTCCTGTCTCCATTCCCTGCCTTTGTCTGTCCCAGGTAGATCTACTATGTGTGACCTCTGCAGAAATATGGCCTGCTCCAGTTTCTGAACTAACTGTTAGAAGAAGAGTAGAAAGAATATCAATCACTTCAGTCCCAGTATCCAGAGGGCCCAGAACTAGGTCTTTTGAAACACACAGTATCCCGTAACACTTGGATGAAATGCAGGCACTTGACTAGCCTCCACATTAACACAGTCTCTTGCCACTTCCACTGGGGAAAGCCAGTTCATAAGATATAGTCTCTCCTGTGTGGTTTTCAAAGATTCTCATTCTCCTCTAGGGCTGAACACCTGGCCATACACATACCCTTTTGTATTGGCTCCCCCATAGTTTGACTAGCAGTAGCCTATTTACCCCCTTGGAGGGTTGGAGGCTGAGAAAATACAAATGTAATTTCCTTTCAGTAGCCCAAATACAGTATCATTTTTTGGGGGAAATCTAGGGTGACATACATTTAACATGACCCTTTGACTGTGTCTATCAATGATCAGGCATTTCACGCAAGGTTTGAATGTGGTTGAACCCTGTTGACTCTAAATTGAATTTTTGGAAAAGCACCTAAAGAGCTGATATTTCATGTCACTTATTAAGGAGATGTTGTTGCACTTTGGATATCATCTTTATAGGCACTAAAGCAGGCATTTTGTTTTGAAAATGCCCCTGGTCTTTATTCTGGTTTCTTCCAAGGGCCACCACACTTTCACTGAAAACATTCAGAAAAACATAAGCTGAGGATCTTCCAGGACCATCCACAAAGTGTTCTGTTTTGAAGTCTTAAGATCTAATGTGAAAATAAAAGGTGGGCGGGGGGGGCGTGGCATGCTTTCCGTGGTTAAATAGGTTTAGGAAACTCATCACACTATATCATCCCTTTTGGAGTTTTCCAGTGCATATTGGCATATTGAGGGTGCTTGGAAGTCTTGCAGTCAAAACAAAATCAGAAACTAAAACCTATTCAACTTTGTTTAAGGCAGCTTACTCTAAAATGATTTCACATTTTTTATTAGTGCCTAATATTATTCCACAGGTCCTATTTTTGGAAATGCTGGTGTAAACATCATTCTAGCACTGATTGGGAGGTATATTTGATTCCCAGGAACAATGTCTTAGCCAGAGATATTCATTGCCATCACTCATTCCCCTATCCCCTGGCAGGTCTTCAAGCTTGCTTGTCTCAGAGTACCGTGATTTCTTGATGTGCTTGAACCTTCTGTATTAACTGGGAGTGATATAACTCCAGAAGAGAGAGACCTCAGTGTCCTGCTCTGCCCCTGCTATGACAACTGGAAGGCCCAAGTAGGGTTTCTTTTTTTTTCTTTTTCTTTCTTTCTTTTTTTTTTTTTTTGAAACTTAGTTTTGCTCTTGTTGCCCAGGCTGGAGTGCAATAGTGCAATCTCAGCTCACTGCAATCTCTGCCTCCCGGGTTCAAGCGATTCTCCTGCCTCAGCCTCCCGAGTAGCTGGGATTACAGGTGCCTGCCACCACACCTGGCTAATTTTCTGTATTTTTAGTAGAGACGGGGTTTCACCACGTTGGCCAGGCTGGTCTCAAACTCCCGACCTCAGGTGATCCACCTGCCTCGGCCTCCCAAAGTGCTGGGATTACAGGTGTAGCCACTGTATCTGGCCCAAGCAGAGTTTCGAGCTAAGATTTCTCAGGTAGGTTTGCCAGGCACCCTATATATAGAAAACAGGTTCTGAATTTCTTTGCCCTGTATTATTTTCTCCTCAGGGAATTCAAGGAGGTAAGCTCCTCTGTCTGAAGGACCCCAGTTCAGCAAAAGGATACGTTCCAGACTCTGCCAGGAGTCAAGGTAAGACTCATAATGAGGGGTGAGGGGACCTCCCGCCCCAGAACAGAGGATGCTCTACAGAGTCACGACTGCTATAAACTCTGAGGAGACCCAGATAGGGAGTGGTCATATGAGATACCCTCTCACTTCCTCCTAGGGGGCCTCAGAGAAGTGATGGCATGGGTCTGAGGTGAGATAACCTCAAGTCAGAAGAGGGAGTATCCTGAGACCTACCCAGAGGCACAGTGAGGACCCTAAGTGAGGACTGAAGGGATCACCTATCATAATACAGAGGCATTCTCATAGAATCCACATCTGCCTGTCCTACTGTGCACCCTGGATAGGTGGCTTGCTGGCTCTACTGTAAAGAGCCTTCTCAGTCCCTTCTTCAAGTGCTTACAGGACAGGACAGGAGACATTTGAGGCCCAAGGGCACTGCCCTTTGGAAAAGCCTGGTGTAAGTGGCCTTTGTCAGAGTCAACGATGTTGAGTTTACCAGCTGAAGACACCCATTAGGGTGTCTTCACTCATTCACAACCTAAGACTTCCTTAGGTTGTGGTCCCCCATTGCCATACTTCCTACCAACATGCCTGCCTACCATACCACCAAGAGATAGCATGCCTCCATGCCAGAAGTATCAACCGTGTGCATGTAAGCAATGCCTCCAGGCCTACAAGGAGATCCAAAAGCCAAAAGTGTCCAACTTCATCAAGGGTATCAGATGAGGACTCAGAGGTCAAGAAGAGGAGGAAAGTCAGAGAATCTTGCAGGCTTTGCCAAACACTGAGAATTTGCCCGGGCACCCTCTATACTAGAAAGTGCTTTTTCTGATGAATTCCCTGTTGCTCAGTTACCAAATGAAAAAGCCTACCACAAAAGCAGACATGCTGAAAAATGCCATAAAAGAGTACAAGGAGCGCTTCCTGAGGTCCTGAGGAGAGCCTCTGAGTGTATGCAGCCTGTTTTTGGGGTTGAAGTAAAAGAAGTAGACCACTCTTATGCCCTTGTCAGAAAACTGGATCTCACCTATGATGAGAGGTTGAGATATGAAAAGGGCATGTCCAAGACCAGCCTCCTGATGACTGCCCTAGGCCTGATATTTACAAAAGGCAATTGAACCAATGAGGAGATAATCTGGGAAGAGCTGAAAATAAAGGGTATGTATTATGGGAGGAAGTACTTCATCTCTGGGAATCCCAGGAAGATCATCACCAGAGATCTGATGCATGAAAGGTACCTGGACTGCCAGCAGATGCCCCATAGTGATTCTTCCCACTATGAATTCCTATGGGGTCTGAGAGACAGCCCATCCTGAAACCAGAAAAATGAAAAGTCATAGAAATTTTGAGCCAAGGTTAATGATACTGTGAAAGGAAAATAAATCTTGGGACTCCAAACTCACTAAGCCAAAGGGAAAAGCTAAGAACTGGGTCAAGCAAACCTGTCTCCCTTTTGGTTCACAAATAAGATAGCTAGAAAGATTTAAAAAACTACACACCTTCCTCACAGTTTGGCCACAGGGATATCCCCTGTGGGCCCCAAGATCTTTACCCTAAAATAGTAATAGTTCTGTTGAATTTCACCCTGGCAATACAAATTCATAGCTTATCTTCGTAGGTGTGGGACAGAGGACAGAACTCAAAGTCATCCCTCTACTCACCTGAGACAAATGCATATCTGATTGCTTATTTTGCCCTATTGTTTATGTTATCTTATGTATAAATGCAGATTCACTGACCCAGATGAAAGCATAAGTGAATATTTCCTCTACCCACCGTCTCACAGGAAAATTGTGTATTCAGTGAAAGGATGATCAAAGACTCTAAAGGATGCCACCTTTTGTTTGTCTCTTATCTACCAACACATTTTAAAAATATTTCTTCCTCTTCCCCCAATATCCCCCCCTTTCCTCTTTAAATATCAAAGCTCTCAAAATCATTTTTGGAGAAAGGCATAGACCTGTCTCCTGGGCATGAATCCTTAACTTTGGCAAATAAACCTCCTTAAATGATTGAGACATGCCTCAGTCATTTTCATTGACTCAGAATATCATCCCAGTGCCTTGCCACCGACGTATGGAGAGGCTTTGAGAGATGAAGAAGACAGAGCTCAAGCCAGAGTTGAAGCCAGGGCTGGCACTACTGCCACAGCCAAGCAACATTCCAGGACTACGTTCAGCAGCTTCTCCCATGCCTAGTAAAGACTGAAACAAATATTTCACTTTGTGTTTGAAGTGGGCAGTGAGTGTTCTCAGTAGCAGAGGATTAGGATAAGGAAACAGTGTATACAATGAATATCTCCTTTGTCTTCTTGCTCTTATGGGTAACTTGTAGATTTGTTTATATATTGGTATTCTCCAAATGTTGCTCTTTTTAATAGATAATTTATTTAACTTAAGAATCTAAGATTTTGAATAGCACGGGTCATATATTTATTGTTGTTTATCAGGTTTAAGAATGAGAGTTCTGGCACTGCGTGTTCTCAGTCATAAGTGGGAGTTGAACAATAAGAACACATGGACACAGGGAGGGGAACATCACACACCAGGGACTGTCGGGGGAGGGGGGAGGGGAGGGAGAGCATTAGGGCAAATACCTAATGCGTATGGGGCTTAAAACCTAGATGATGGGTTAATAGGTGTACCAAACCACCATGGCACATGGATACCTATGTAAAAAACCTGTACATGTATCTGCACATGTATCCCAAAACTTAAAGTAAAAAAATAAATAAATAATTCAAAAAGAATGAGAGTTTTTAGTTTTTAAAAAAAGTGAAAATCCTTGATTTTTTTCCCCCTGTGATCCACACAAAATAACATAACATCAGAATAGGTATTTTCTTGGAAATGTGAAATAACTCCACACTCAAATAGTCAAAATCACGAAATAAAAAAAAAAAAAAAGGTGAGATGTGTTCAATTCTTGATTGGCCTTATTCCTTTTAGTCTTTCTTTTTATAAAATTAAAAGATATATAGCTGGATTTGTTTGACTTTTTCAAAAATGTAAGATAAATTAAATTGTACTCATTTAGTACTCTTGTTCATTGGCTCTTTTATTCCTTAAATAGTAATCAATTCTCTGCTCAATGTTAGCATTGGAGATGATAAGAAATAAAAAAGAAAGTTTTACCCATTGTCCAAAGAATTTTAGTCGTTAGGAGCAGCTATCATACAAATACACGGTGAAAGTATCTCTCAGATCCAAAGGACAAGGTTAAAAAAGATGGAGGCGGGTCAGAAAGGGGGAAGGGTTCCAGATGAGAGTGTGTAGCGTAAATGCTCTGAGAAGAAGAAAGTTAGGGCCTTAGGAAACTGCAAGTCCCTCGCTGGGAGGTAATTTTAAGTGAGGCTGCACGCTGGGCTGGAGGAGGCTGTGGGAGTGGTGAGCAGGGCAAGACCCTCAGATGGTAAGCTTCAGAATTGAGAGACTAAGCCTGTAATGGAAAAGTGCTCTTAACTTTGGTATTTGGAGAAAACTGGAGAGAAGCTCCACTAGGGGCAGCATTGGAAAGTGTCCTATGCTCTTGTCCCAGCGCAGATGAACACAGTGCAGAAACTAGCTGCTTTATATACATTGTATCCAGTGAGCTTCTGAGAAATAAGGATGATATTCCCTTAAGATGAAATGATAAGAAGCCGCTGGGTACTCTGCACTGGGCTGGGAGAGTTAAGAGTCAATTTCATTAAAAGGAGCATTCAAATTAGGCTATCGTGTACATAATTTGGCAAGTTCTAAGCAAGTTCTAGGTTTTTGGTGCTTGTTAAATTTATGAAAATAAAGGTGATTTAGATGGAAGTGACACTGGGAGGGAAGGAAGTTGTTAGTCCTTGACACAAATGTTAGATGTGTTGTGTTGCACCTAACTGGAGAAGTCTACCTCACATTGAATAATTTATCATTTAATGGGGAAATATTACTTGATTTTTCTTGCTAATCTGCATTTTGGCTCATTGGGTTTTCTTTCTTCTAGAATGCTGCATATTCTCTGACATCTATTGGATTAAGAAAATCAATCACAGTGGGATGGGTGGTATCATCAGAGTTCACGTTAATCATAGGTAATAGCTGCCATGCTGAAATCTCAATACAGGCCAAGTATTGTGTCAGGTGCTTTACATACATTAACCACATTTCACCAATTCCACAAGGAAGGGCTTATCAAACCTATTTCACAGATGCAGAGCCCGAGGCTCACAGAGTTTAGTAACGTTCCTGAGTTCACATAACTGGTAAGTGGCAGGGCTGAAGCCAGAACCCCAGTCTGGATTAATCTAGATCCCACACTGTTTCAATCTTCCCACTCTGAGGCTAACCTTGTGTTACTTCATTCATTTTTTTCTCTCTAATTTTGAAAAATGTATCTCAGGCAATAAAAAGAAGGACTCTGTGCCCATACTACTGGGTCAAATGCATTCCCAGACCAATATGAATGCCAAAATAAATGAGAGGCATAAATAAAGAAAAGAAAAATAGTACCTGGTGTCAATACGTTCATCTACACATGCACTATCAGGTAATCTCAAAAGATCAAAAGCTCCCAAAATCATCCTGGACAGTCTCTTCCCTGTAGAAAATAAATCTGTCAGAAGAGAATTTACACGAGAATCTAAGTATAGCAAGATGGAAAAGATCAGCATGTTTTTTCTCTGACAGCCCACTACCTGTCCTGTGGCTTCTGCCTTGTGCTTCAGCTTCCCCATCTCACATCACTCCTAGAACACGGCTCCTTCTCTGCAAGGTTTGCAGAAGAAAAACTGGCCATGTTTGCAGGGATGTGATATTTCCCAGAAAGCCTTTAATCAAAGATGATCCCCAGTTCAGAGGACATGGGAAACCAATATCCCAGAATATATGAGGTTATGCATAGACTGGCTCTCATCTGCTCTCAGACCTACAGAGCTCCAGACAGAACTGTCAGGCTGAGCATCCACTCATTTAATCTTCAGACCTCTCATGGACGTGGCCTAAGAAGGTCAACTTCATGTCAGTTGATGGAGTTCAGCCTCTGATAGACATGAACGTGAGGACCCTGAATGAAGATGATGGAAAGACCCAGCCAGAACTGTGGGGTCCCACAAAGTCCAGCTCAGGCTGTCAACCCTTCAAAGTCCAGAACAGCCCTGGCTAAATAGAGCTCACCACAACTTCCAGTTTAGAGGTGCACAGAGGGTGAGTACCTTGATCTCATAGGAACAGCCTCAGGTCAGTGGAGGATGGAGTGCCCCAAAACTGGTCAGGTGTCATGGTGAGGAACCTGAAGGGGAATAAGAGAACTGTTATAGGACCAACAGGTTTGTGTGTCGGCTGCAAAGTAACAGACACACTATAATAAAATGGCAAAGTTTGCAGCAAAGAGTTTAATGATTGCAGGGTGCCAAGTGAGGAGATGAGAAGAGACTCTCAAATTCATCTCCCCAAAGAGTTCTGGGCTGGGATTTGCAAGGAAATCATGGGGGTCGACGGGCTGGAGAACTGAGGTTATTGATTCGTTGGGATAAAGGGGATGAAATCATTAGAATGTGGAAACTGAGTTTTTTTTGTTTTTGTTTTTGTTTTGTTTTGTTTTGTTTTGTTTTGAGTCAGCTCCTGTGGAGTCCTTTGGACCAGCTGATGTCAGTAGGGTCCTTTAGAGCAGCTGGCATTAGTGGGGTCCTTCAGACCAGCTGAGTCCTTAGAATCATCACTATGCAGGACCTGAAGGAATATCTCAAAGAAAAAAAAAGTTTCATTATGTTCAAATTGTTATCTATATAGGAATTAAGGGGAACTATAATCTAGTAACAGGATCTACATGATTTTGGGATAATAGGCACCAAATAACTATGAGGAAGCAGGTCAGAGAGCAAGCTGACTTCATGATTAATGCTGAATGTTCCACAAGCTTGGCTTACCTTCATTTATCTCCCTTCCCTCTTCCCTGATTAATTTTATACAGTTCATAGGGGCAGTTTCAAAACCACCCACCCCAGAACAGAGGAGCCCACAAATTCCACCAATGCTGTCACTCTTGGGATGCCCAGAAGAGAATTATGAGGTGGAGAAACCCCATCAACATGCCTGGTGTGTTTCACAGAGGTGAAGACCTTGGACTAGCGGAAATGGCCCTAGTTCAAAGAGACAAAACCCAGGCCCTAACAGGAGTCAAGGTGAGGATCCTAAGTGTTATGAAGGTACTCTCTGCCCCGCAACACCAGCAGAGGGGGCCAAACGGAGCCCCTCGCCATTATTAGCACCGAGAGGTCCCAAAATAACTATCTCTGAGTCCCCTTAACTCCACCTGTATAGTCTCGGGGAAGGAAGGGCCTTTGTCTGAAGAGGGTGACCCCAGTTGTGCAGAGAGAGACTCTTGGCTTTCACGGGAATCAAGGTGAGGACTCTGAGTGCAGGTGAGAAGACCTCTCCCCAAAAGAGGCACATTCACAGAGCCCCGCCGCTGCTGTCAGGCCTGTGAGGCCCAGGCAGGCGTGGCCTGTGTGGCATGCTCTGATTTTCACGGTGGGGACTGAGGGAGGTGGGGGTATTGTTTGGAGGCTGGCGGATTTGGGTCAGCAGGCAGATTTGTCCCAGGCTGCTAGATACTGAAGTGAGGACCCCTAGTGGGGACGTAGGGACCAGCGACGCTAGAACAGTGACGTCCAGCGGGGACCTACCCCAGCCGTCAGTCCTCCAAGGCCACGGGCTGCCGGATGTGACACATCCTTCCGCTTGAAGACAAAGACCCGAGCGGATGTAGCTCATTCTGACTTCCGCTTTGGAGGCGAGGACCCCAGCAAGTATAAGGGGTGTCGCGTCTGGTCAGCCGAGGGTGAATTCTCAGGACTGGTCGGGAGTCAAGGTAAGGACCCTGAGTGTAAATTGAAGAGACCGCCCCCACCCGTAACAAACAGGGCGCCACTAAGTCCCGCTTCTGCATTTGGTCCTGAGAGGCTCCGGTAAAGCCGTCCGGCAGTATTCCACCTGGAAAGTTCCAGGGCAGGGGAAGGGTGAGGGGAGGGGCAGTCACGGGGGAAGGAGGCTTGGACGTAGGCGATAGGCCTCATTCTGCACTTAGAGTGGATGTAGGCCCTAAATGAAATCAATTTGAGGGCCGTAAATGTGGAGTGAAGAGAATATCTCCTACCCTTAACAGAGGTGGCCTCACTAAGTCTTGTCCCTGCAGATGGCTCTGGGAGGCCCCAGCGAAGCTGTGCCTGGAAAGCCTCAGGGAGGGGAGGGCCTTGAACCTAGGAAGCAGCCCTGCCTCTGCTCATATGGCATCAACCTAAAACCTAACTGGGGTTAAGGTGGGGACTCTGAGTACCAATGAGTGGACCTCTACCCAAAAGAGGAGTCATGCTGAGCAGTTCCCAGGCCGACGTGCACTGGGCTTTAGATGGTCCCAGGCTGAGATGACAAATGCGGTGCAACCTAACTTCCTCTCCAGGAACTAAAGAAGTTGAGGGCTACACCCAAGACCCACATCTGCTGCCAGCAATAGGAGGGTCAGGGCAAAGCTGGCAAGCTGAGATGCCCTCTCATTTCCTCTGGAGGTGGTCTCAGGGAGGTGAGAAGGTGAAGGGGGATCAGACATGTCACATGGCCAGAGCAGGATCAAGAGGCCAGGGGAGGTGCTACATACTTTTTCTTTTTTTGGAGACAACATCTCGCTCAGTTGCCTGGTTGGAGTGCAGTGGTGAGATCTCGGCTCACTGCAACCTCCACCTGCCAGGTTCAAGCAATTCTCCTGCCTCAGTCTCCCGAGTAGCTGGGACTACAGGCGCCCACCTCCACACCTGGCTAATTTTTTTTTTTTTTTTTTTGTATTTTTAGTAGAGACGGGGTTTCACTGTGTTGGCCAGGATGGTCTCGATCTCTTGACCTTGTGATCTGCCCACCTCAGCCTCCCAAAGTGCTGGGATTACAGGCGTGAGCCACCGCGCCCAGCCTGGGGAGGTGCTACACACTTTTAAATGACCAGATCTCATGAGAACTCACCATTAAGGGGAATGGTGCTAAACCATTCATGAGAAATCTGCCCTCATGATCCAGTCACCTCCTACCAGGCTCCACCTCCAACATTGAGGATTACAATTAGACGTGAGATTTGGTGGGGATACAGATCCAAACCATATCAGGGAAGAATATTAGACCCTCTCATGAGTCAAATTTAGAGGCTGAGTTGGGACTGTATGCGGGACCATCTATCACAGGGCAGTTATCTGCCTGCCACAGCTTTTACTTTTGGGAAGACCACATTTGGTCAGATAAGGCCACCCTCACTTCCTCCTATGGATTTTCAGGGAGGTTGGCTCTTACTATGACGACATAGATCTCAGTTCAATAAAAAGGAGAGCTCCTCTATCAGGAGTCAGATTGAGGAATCTGAGTGAGAATTCAAGGGACCATTGAACCCTTAACAGTGGAGACATCAAAGAATCCAGTTCAACCCTTTATTTTCAGCCCTAGAAGGCTCAGGAAAGGGTTATCAGTTCTAGTGTCCCCCTCTCTTTTTTATATAAGATCTAAGAGAGGTGAGATTCTTAGTCTGAAGCTGTAGCCACCAGTCAGCAGAAGGGGGCTGGTGCCAAGCCCTACATGAAGCCAAGGTGGGGACCTTGAATGAGAGCTGAAGACTCTAATGATTCCAAGACATCAAAGACCTCACTGAACGCTCAGCACTGGGTGTCACTTGTCAGAGTGGTGGATTGAGGCACCCCTTCAATTCCTTCTCATGAATCCAGGGAGCTTTGAGGTGTCAAATTCACAATGGCGGAAGGGAGTGGCTCGGGCCCTGCCAAGACTTCATAAGATAATCCTAAAAGTGAACTGATAAAACCTCAAATACCAGAAGACAGGAGGCCCCGCTGCCAGTACCTCCTGTCACCATAGTAAGCCCAAGGCAGGGCTGACAGAATGCAGTCTGAAACTCACTATAGAGGTTCTATGGTTCTTCTCTGGTGTCTTAGGGGAAAGGCTGACCAGGACAACAGGAGCATTGTGGCTTTCTAGAACAGTGCCTTCAGGGGAACTTGCAAAGGCAGGCTTCCTTCAATAAAGCCAAGATGGGGTCTTCCAGCTAAAGGTGCTCGCAGATTTCTTTCTCCCATCTCCAGGTATACTAACCACCTCTTCTGCTCACATTTCTTAGTGTACCCAGCCATCATGCCTCGTGGTCAGAAAAGTAAGCTCCGTGCCCGTGAGAAACGCCGCAAGGCCCGAGACGAGACCCAGGGTCTCAATGTTCCTCAGGTCACTGAAGCAGAGGAAGAAGAGGCCCCCTGCTGTTCCTCTTCTGTTTCTGGGGGTGCTGCTTCAAGCTCTCCTGCTGCTGGCATTCCCCAGAAGCCTCAGAGAGCCCCAACCACTGCCGCTGCTGCTGCTGCTGCAGGTGTTTCATCCACAAAATCTAAAAAAGGTGCCAAGAGCCAAGGTGAGAAAAACGCAAGTTCCTCCCAGGCCTCAACATCTACTGAGAGCTCAAGCGAAGATCCTCTAACCAGGAAGGCAGGGATGTTGGTGCAGTTCCTGTTGTACAAGTATAAAATAAAAGAGTCCGTTACAAAGGGAGAAATGCTGAAGATTGTTGGCAAAAGGTTCAGGGAGCACTTCCCTGAGATCCTCAAGAAAGCCTCTGAGCACCTGAGTCTTGTCTTTGGCCTTGAGCTGAATAAAGTCAAACCCAACGGCCACACTTACACCTTCAACAGCAAGGTAGACCTCACCGATGAAGAATGCCTGCTCAGTACCTGGGACTTTCCCAGGAGCGGGCTTCTGATGCCTCTCCTGGGTGTGATCTTCTTAAATGGCAACTCTGCCACTGAGGAAGATATCTGGGAATTCCTGAATATGTTGGGAGTCTATGATGGAGAGGAGCACTTAGTCTTCGGGGAACCCCGGAAGCTCATCACCCAAGATCTGGTGGAGGAAAAATATCTGGAGTACAAGCAGGTGCCCAACAGTGATCCCCCACGCTATCAATTCCTGTGGGGTCCAAGAGCCTATGCCGAAACCAGCAAGATGAAAGTCCTGGAGTTTTTGGCCAAGGTGAATGGTACCACCCCCTGTGCCTTCCCAGCCCATTATGAAGAGGCTTTGAGAGATGAAGGGAAAGCCGGAGTCTGAGCCAGAGTTGTACCCAGGCCTTGCACTACTGCCATGGCCAATCAATCTCCCAAAGCCCAGTTTACCTGCTGTTCTCACCCCCAGTTGAGGTCTTAGGCAGATTCTTCACTTTGTAATTTAAAAGGCCTGTTAACTTTTGTTCTTGTTATGCATGAATAACTTGTTGACTTTTTTCTCTTTTTCAACTAGTGTTTCTTTCAACAGGTTTATTTAGATTCAGAATGTAAAATTTACAAATGATATGGATCACCCTGTTATTACTGTTTTTCAGGGATAGCAGAAAGTGTCTTGTTTTTTGAGTGAAACAACTTGTTAATAGAAATCCTTAAATCACCTTTGTAATCCAGGACAAGAAAATGTGGCATTGGAATAGAAATATCTTTGGAAATGTGAAAGACCTCTTAGTGAAGTATTTGGGATCAGAAGCCAGAGGGGTAAAAATGTTCAATTCTTGGTTTACTCCATTTAATCTTTCTTTTCATAAAGATACATACCTGGATTTGTTTATGTTATTCAAGAATGTGTGAGAAATTAAATCATAGTTAGTTAATCCTCTTGTTTGTGACTCTTACTTTAAATATTAATTGAACATCTGCTCTTTGGGAGTCTTCCTGCTTGTACTGGGAGTGTTTAGTCAAAGAAGACCAAACTTGTGCTCATGCAATTGTAGAGTCTAGGAGAAGCTGTCATCATGGAAGAAGGTGAGATACTTCATAAAAAATAGGAAAAAGAGGTGATGAAAGGAATAGTTTTCATTGCTAAGCAGCATTTTGACTGAATGTGGTTTTTCAGTCTTAAAATGTTGTGTATTCTCTGAGATATAATGGATTTTTTTTTTTTTTAATCTCAGCTGGAAGGTTGGTAATGTCTCTGATCAAAATCATCATAGTAATAGTTGCCACTTCCTGATGTCTCAATTGACGAGACAGACACATTTGCATGCATGACATATATTCCACCAGTAGTACGAGATGGGGCTTATCAAACCCACTTTACAGTAAAGAGTCTGAGGTTCACTGAGTTTGGTAATTTGCCAAAGTTTACGGGGCCAGTAGTGAAAGGGTTGGGATAAGCCCCCTGATCTGAATTACCCTAGAGCCTACACTGCTCCACCCCTCTCAGCCTGAGGCAAACCTTGAAAAAATATTTTGGTTTTCTTCTTATTACTGCAGAACGTGTTTCAGGTAATAAAAGAATAACCTTGTACCCAAACTAGTAGATTGGAATACATAACCACAGCAACAATAATACCAAAAAAACCTGAGAGGTATAAATAAGTGAAAGACAATATTCAGTGACAGAATGATTATCTACATTTGCAATGTTAGATAACCTCAAAAGATCAGGGGCTCCCCAAATCATCCTGAACAATCTCTTCCCTGTAGAAAATAAATCTATCAGAACAGAAATTACATGAACGTGTAAGACTAGCTGATAAAGAGAAGAAATAGATCAATGTGTCTTATCTGTGGCTGCCCATCTCCAGTCTTAGGCCCCCTGCTTCGTGCTACAACTTTGCGGTATCACACCACTCCTAGGACAGGGACCCATTCTCTGCAATGTTTACAGAGAGGAAATTGTTCTAGAATTTGCAGAGATGTGGCATTTTGCAGGAAGCATTTAATCCAAGAGACAGAGCCAAGATGAGGGCTGGGGAGACCAACATCCCAGAATATCAGGCAGGGGTTTAACATAGACCATTCCCTTCTGCTCTCAGACACAGTCCTAGGCTGAGCTGTCAGTCTGAGCATCCCCTCACATATTCTTCAGGCATCTGAGAGACGTAAGAGCCCTAAGGGCAGCATCCTCAAGTCAGTAGAGAAAGGAATCCCAGCCTCTTATAGGAATGAACATAATAAACCTAAATGAGGATGATGGAAGGACCCAGCCAGAACAGTTGGGGGCCTGTAAAGTCACATTCCAATCGTCAGTCTTGTGAAGTCCAGAACTGTCCTGGTGGACACTGACTTCCAATTCAGGTCCCAGCAAGGTGAGGACTTTGGTTTGAAGGCTATGGCCTCAGGTCAGTAAGGAGTGGAGTCCCAGGAAGGGGGCAGAGTCAAGGTGAAGGCCTGGCATGTGGATATAGGGACCATTCAACCCATAACTGGCAGGCCTGCCTCTAGTCATTCCTTTGCTATTAGCCTTAGGAGGCCCAGGGAGGAGCTGGTGGGCCCTGGTGCCCCTGTCTTTTTCCTGGAGAATCCCAAGGAGATGAGACTTGATTTACAGGCTGGCCTCCCAGTTAAGCAAAGGGTGGAATCCCAGGCCATGATAGGTGTTAAGGTAAAAATCTCATATGGGGAAAGAGGGAAACAACTGCTAGAGAGGTGAACAGAGAACAAGGATGTCCTTAGAAAGTTATGCCTGGCCGGATGCAGTGGCTCATGCCTGTAATCCCAGCACTTTGGGAGGCCAAGGTGGGTGGATCATTTGAGGTCAGGAGTTCAAGACCAGCATGGCGAAAACCCGTCTGTACTTAAAAAATACAAAAATTACCTGGGCATGATGGTGGGCGCCTGTAATCCCAGCTACTTGGGAGGCTGAGGCAGGGATAATTGCTTGAACCTGGGAGGCTAAGCTTGCAGTGAGCAGAGATCGCGCCACTGCACTCCAGCCTGGGCAACAGAGCGAGACTTCATCAGAAAGAAAAGAAAAGAAACTTATGCCCTGGGAGGCCATAAGCATAGCTTTCAGGCTGGGGTTACCCCACATTTGCTGAGGGCCGGGGAGTGGTCTCAGGGACATGAAGTCCTTGGACTAATAGGGGAGGCCCCATTCAGTAGAGGGAGGATATTGGCTCCTTAACAGGATTCAACATGATGACACTGAGTGACAATGAAGGGACCCCTCCCAGAAAGAAGAGGGTCACGTAGAACCTTGTCCCTACTGTCAGACCTGAGACCTGGACACGATGACATGATGTATCATACTCACTTCTTCCCAGGTAATCTCGCGGAGGTGAAAAATATTAACAAAATGGGCAGCCTCAGGTCAGTAGAGAGATTTCTAGGTTGTTGCAGAAGTCAACGTGAGGACCCTGAAGACTGAGGTGAACACCTACCCCATAACAGTGAGGGTAGCACAGATTCCTTCCACTACTGTTAGCCTAGGGAGAACATGAGCAGTTATGGCAACATGAAGCAAATTTTACTTCTTCTTAGGGTGTACCAGGGAATTGGTCTTCAATTCCCTTCATATGGGGAGATAGGCCTCAAGTCAAGACAGGAAGGATTTGCACAGGGTGTGACAGGAATAAGGATGAGGAAACTGAAGAGTAAGGGACCACAGACCCCACATCAGTAGGAGCCACACAAAATCCTTGTCAGCCCTCAGAGACCCCAAGCAGAAATGTCAGCTGGAATTTCCCATCAGGTCCTACTCAAGGGTAACAAGGGAAGTGAGGGTCTTGATCTTAGGGTGGCAGTCTCACATCAACAGAAAAAGAAATCTTCGGCCTGTCCAGAAGTTAAAAATGTAGGACCCTGAGTTAGGACCCTGCATGGAACTACCCATGATAGGGCCTTGAACTGCCTGCCACAGGTTTCATTCTTGTGACACCATTGGCAGGTATGTAGCCAGATGAGGCCATCCTTGCTTCCTCTTGTTGGATCTTAGGAAAGTGTGGGCCTCACTATGAAGAGATGTCATCAGGTCAAGAAGGAGGGGATCCCCAGGCCCTGCCAGGAGTAAAATCAGGGAATCTGAGTGGAGACTGAGGGGACAACATAGCCTTGAATAGAGGGGACAACAAAGTGTCTACCCTTTGATATCAGCCTTAGAAGACTCAGAGCAGGACTGTTAGGGGAGGCACCTCATCACTTCTTTATATAAGGTCTAGGGGAGGGGAAATCTTTGGTCTGAAAGTTCAGCTACCAGTCAGCAGAAGAGATCCAATACATGCCAGTCTATGTGCCAAGTGCTTTCCATTCATTACCCACATCCTGCCAGTTCTACCAGACAGGGCTTACCAAACCCATTTCATAGATGCAGAACCTGAGGCTCATAGAATTTAGTAACGTGCCCAAGTTCACCCTGCTAGTAATGACAGGGCTGGGACGAGAACCCTGGTCGGAGTTAGTCAAAAGCCCACACTGTGCCACTCCTCTCAGACTAAGGATGACCTTGTTCCTTAATTAACTTTTCCTCTCATTACTGCAAAATGTACCAGAGGCAATAAAAAGAAAGACTGTGGCCAAACTATTGGACTGTAATATATAGCCAGAACAATAAAAATATCAAAATAAATGGAAGGTTTGAGTAAGGAAAAAAAAAATATTTTGATGACAGAATTTACATACATATGTGATGTCCAATAAATCCAAAAAATGAGGGTGTACAAAAAAAATAATCTGACTCAGCCACTTCCTTATAAAAAGTAAATATATCACAACAGAAGTTACATGAGACCCTAAATCTGGCTGGGCAAGAATGGGGGATCAACATTTGCTTTTTCTCTTATAGCCTACCACCTATCCTGGGCCCCCTGCCTTGTGCTGTAGATTTCCCATATTGCATCATTCCTAGGGCAGGGGCCTGTTCTCTGAAAGGTTTGCAGAGAGGACACTGTTCAGGAGTTTGCAGAGATGTGGCGTTTCCCAAGAGGGCTTTAATCCCACTGGCAAGAGCCTGTATGAGGACATACATAAATCAGGACTGGAAAAACAAACACTGCAGAATATTGGTTATTACAAAAAGACTAGCCCCTGTCTGCTTTCAGATCTAGAGGGTCCCAGGCAGAACTGTCAGGATGAGCATCCTCTCATTTATTTTTCACAGTTGTCAGGAACTTGAGAGCTTTGGCCTAAGGAGGGCAAGCTTAGGTCAGGAGAGAGATAAGGCCCAAGATCTGTTAGATACAAATGCCAGATCCCTTAAAAGTAATTAAGAAAGCACCCACCCAGAACACTGGGGTCCTGAAGAGTTCAGGCCCTGCTGTTGACCCTTGGAGGTCCTGAATTCCATGGCTGGATGAAATATAGAGAGGCCTTGAAAGATGAAGCAGAGAGAGCCTGAGCCAGAGCTGCAGCCAGGGCTGTGCTACTGCCATGGCCAGGGCACATACCAGAGCCACGTCCCGCTGCTCCTCCTACATCTAGTGAGATCTGAGACAGATTCTTCACTTTGTAGTTGAAAAGAGAAGGCAACATTCTAAGTAGTGGAGAGCCAATTTCGACCTAGGGCAAACATATTGTATGTCTTATTTTTGTTTTTTGCTCCACTTGAATAATTGGAAGATGTATCTTTTTTATTTTTGGCACTTTTAAAATGTATTCATTTTAATAGAAGATTTATTCAGCTTCAGTATCTGTGTTTATGAATAACATGGATAACATATTTATTTCTGTTTTCCATATATAAATGTAAAAGTGCTGGAATTTTTTATCAACAAATTGGAAATCCTTAGGTCTCTCTTTGTGGTCCAGAACAAGATAACATAGCATATGAATAAGGACTTTTCTATTGTATAAATTTAAGTTGTACAGCAGGATGTTTTGATATACATATATTGCCATGCACCATATGATGATGTTTCAATCAGGACCACATATACAATGGTGGTCTCATAAGATTATAATGGAGCTAAAAAACTGCATTATTTACATGTGTGTGGTGATGCTGGTGAAAACAAACCTACTGCACTACCAGGCCTATAAAAGTATAGCACATACAATTATGTGCAGTACATAGCACTTGATACTGATAATAAAAAACAATGTTACTGGTTTATATCTTTATTATACTATACTTTTTAAAAATCAGGTTGCTGCAAAAGTAATTACATTTTTTGCCATTAAAAGTAATAAGAATTGAGACAGGGTAGTAGTAGTAATAATATTCTAGTAATATTAAATAAGTAGTAATATTAATTAATAGGTAATAATATTAAAATATTAATATTAATTAATAAGTAGTAATATTAAAAGTAGTAATAATTGAGACGGAGTCTTGCTCTGTCGTTCAGGCTGGAGTGCAGTGGTGCAATCTCAGCTCGTTGCAACCTCTGCCTCCTGGGTTCAAGCAATTCTCCTACCTCAGCCACCTGAGTAGTTGGGATTACAGGGGCCTGCCACCACGCCCGGATAATTTTTGGACTTTTAGTAGAGAGGGAATTTCACCATGTTGGCCAAGCTGGTCTCGAACTCCTGACCTCAAGTGATCTGCCCGCCTCAATCTCCCAAAGTGCTGGGATTACAGGTGTTACTTTTGTTATTATTTTAGAGTGCACTCCTTGTACTACTACTAATAAAAAAAAAATGTTAATTGTAAAAACAATCTCAGGCAGGTCCTTCAGGTTGTATTTCAGAAGAAGGTGGTGTTATCATAAGAGATGACAACTCCATGTGTATTATTGTCCCTGAAGACCTTCCGGTGGGACAAGATGTGGAGGTGGAAGACAGTGATACTGATGATCCTGACCTTGTGTAGGCCTAGGCTAATGTGTGTGCTTTTGTCTTCATTTTTAACAAAAAGGTTTAAAAATTTTAAAAGTAAAAATAGAAAAAAGCTTATAAAATATGAATATAAAGAAAGAAAATATTTTTGTACAGCTGTACAATGTGCTTATGTTTTAAGCTAAGTGTTACTACAAAGAGTCAAAAAGCTAAAAAAAATTAAGAAGTTTATAAAGCAAAAAAGTTACAGTAAGCTAAGGGTAATTTATTGTTAAAGAAAGAAAACTACTTTTGAGAATTTAGTGTAGCCTAATTGTACAATGTTTATAAAGTCTATAGTAGTGTACAGTAATGTCCCAGGCCTTCACATTCATTCACTAGTCAATCACTGGCTCGCCCAAAGCAACTTCCAGTTCTGCAAGCTACATTAATGGTAAATACTCCATATAGGTGTATGATTTTTAACAACCTTTTATATCATATTTTTTACTGTACCTTTTCTACATTTAGGTACACAAATACTTAGCACTGTGTTACATTTGCCTACAGTATTCAGTACAGTCACATGCTGTACAGGTTTGTGGCCTGGGAGCAATATGCTATACCAAATAGCCTATGTGTGTAGTAGGCTATACCACCTAGTTTGTGTAAGTATACTCTATTATATTTGCACAGCAATGAAATTGCCTAACAACGCATTTCTCAGAAAGTATCCTCATTGTTAAGCAATGCATTACAGTACATGGTGAAATGCTTACTACAGGTAAGCAATTTAATATATCCATTATATCATATAGTTACCTTGTTTTGTGGTAAGAGCACCTAAAATCTACTCTTAGAAAATTTGCAGTATGCAATACAATATTATTAACTGTAGTCCTCATACTGTACTTTAGATCTCTAGATTTATTCGTCCTACAAAACTGCAACTTTCTACTGTTTGACATGCATCTCTGCATCCCCTCCCCACCCTGCCTCTGGTAACTACTGTTTTATTCTCTTTTTCTATGTATTTAACTTTTTTTCTTTTTAGAGTCTACATATAAGAGAGATTAATAGCATGTAGCATTTTTCTTTCTGTGTCTGGTTTATTTCACTCAGCATAATGTCCCCCAAGTTCATCTGTGTTGTTGCAATGGCAGAATCTCTTTTTCGAGGCTAAATAACATTTTTTAAAATTTTATCTTAGTTTCAGGGGTACATGTGCAGGTTGTTATATAGGCAATTGCATGTCGTGGGGGTCTGGGGTACAGATTATTTCATCACCCAGGTAATAAGCATAGTACACAATAGGCAGTTTTTTCATCCTCACCCTCCTTCCACCTTCCACCCTCAAGTAGGCCCCAGTGTCTGTTCCCTTCTTTGTGTCCATGTGTACTCAATGTTTAACTCCCACAAAGAACATGCAGTATTTGGTTTTCTGTTTCATGGTACATATATACCACAATTACTTTATCCATTCATCCATTGATAAACACTTTTGTTGTTTCCACATCTTGGTCATTGAGAATAATACTGCAGTGAACATGGGAGCACAAATATCTATAGGAGGTGATGATTTCATTTCCTTATGCCCAGATGAGAGATTGCTGGGTCATATGGTAGTCCATTTTTAATTTTTGAGAAAGCTGATACTGTATTCCATAATGGTTGTACCAATGTGTATTCCCACCCATAGTGTAGAAGCGTTCCATTTTCTGTACACTCTTGCCAACACTCATCTCTAGTGGGTTTTTGTTCTGTTGTTTTTGTTTTGTTTTACTTTATTTTATTTTATTTTATTTTATTTTGAGATGGAGTCTCACTCTGTTGCCCAGGCTGGAGTGCAGTGGCTGATCTCAGCTCACTGCAAGCTCCGCCTCCCGGGTTTACCCCATTCTCCTGCCTCAGCCTGCCGAGTAGCTGGGACTACAGATGCCCGCCACCTCGCCTGGCTACTTTTTTGTATTTTTTAGTAGAGACGGAGTTTCACCGTGTTAGCCAGGATGGTCTCGATCTCCTGACCTCGTGATCTACCCGTCTCGGCCTCCCTAAGTGCTGGGATTACAGGCTTGAGCCACCACGCTCGTCCTATTTTATTTTTTTTATAATAGCCTTCCTAACTTGTATGAGGCGATATCTCACTGTGGTTTTGATTTGCATTTCCCTGATGGTTAGTGATGTTGAGCATATCTTTGTATAGCTATTGGACATTTTTATGTCTGCTTTGGAGAAATGTCATACAAATAGTGATTTTTCTTGAGTATTGATTATCTTGGAAATGTGATTGAACACTGTATTAAAAATTGTTGAGATAAAAAAAATTGTTTTAAAAGGTTGTCTATTCTTGGTTTGCCTAATTCCTTTTAGTCTTTCTTCTTATAAAATTAAGAGTTATGTATCTGGATTTTCTTAGATTATTAAAGAATGTAGGAGAGATGAAATCCAAATTTATTGGACTTCATACTCACTCTCTTATTTATTCCTTAATCATTAATTGAGCATCAGCTCTTTGGAAGTCTTCATGTTAGTACTGGGAATGTTTTCCCCAAAACAAATCAATTTCTTGTCCATTTAATTTTAGAGTCTAGGAGCAGCTGTCTTAAAAAAAAAAATGATGATGAGGTACTCTCTAAGACTTAAAGAACAAGTACAAAGGAGGAATGAGGAACAGAGGAGGTTTGAGATGAGAGCAATCAAGTGTAAACGCCCTGAGGCAAGGCAGTTTGGCGTGTTAGGAAACCTCAAATCCCCCAGTGGGAGGTAATTTTAACGGAAACTACGTAGTGGGCTAGATGAGGCTGTGGGAGAGGCCAGACCCTCAGATGGTGCCTCTCAGAGGTGTGAGACAAAGCCTGGAATGGGAAGTAGTTCTTAACAGCTATTCTGTGCTCGTGGATAAACCAGAGAGAATCTGAACCTGGGGCAGGGATGGAATGTGTCCTGTGCTCTTGTCCTAGTGCAGGAGAACACAGTCACAGTGCACAAACCTAAGTGCTTTATGCAGTTGGTGCATTTCAGTGTTGAGAGACTAAGCCTGGAATGGGAAACTGTCCCTAACATTTACTTTCCTGTTGTGGGAAAACCAGAGAGAACCCCTACCTAGGACAGATGTGAAAAGTGTTCTATGCCCCTATCCCAGCACAGTCTAATACAGTGCACAACTTAGGTGTTCTACATACATCATCTCTAGTGAGTTTCTGAGAAATAAGGAAGATGACAGCTTCAGGGGAGGTAAGATGCCCAGAAGCCACTGTGCTGGCACTCTTTGTCCTGGGTTGGAGAATCAAGAGCCCGCTCTATTAAAAGGACATTCAACAGGGGTGTGGCCAGGCATGGTGGCTCATGCCTGTAATCCCAGCACTTTGGGAGGCAAGGCAGGTGGATCTCTTGAGATCAGGAGTTCATGACCAGTCTGGTCAACATGGTGAAACCCCGTCTCTACTAAAAATACAAAAATTAGCTGGGCGTGGTGGTGGACACCTGTAATCCCAGCTACTAGGGAGGCTGAAGCAGGAGAATCACTTGAGCCCAGAGGCGGAGGTTGCAGTGACCTGAGATAGTGCCTCTGCACTCCAGCCTGGGTGACAGACTGAGCCTCCATCTCAAAAAATAAATAAATAATAAAAATCAAAACAGGGGTGGTTAACATAGAAGGGTGTCTAGGAGTTAGAAAAAAATATTGGTCATTGACAAAAATTTTGAGAGTTGAGTTGTATCCAATTGGGGAAGGCTCTGCCACAAACACTTTATAAATTGTATAATTGTCCTTGCTAAGCAGCATTTTGTTTGATTATAATTTCTTTGTTTGGAGTTTGGTAACATGCTCAAATTCACAGGGTGAATAAGTGACAGGGCTGGGACTAGACTCTTGTTCTGAATTCTTCTAGAGCCCACACTCTTCATTCTATTCCTCTCTGCCTGGAGCAGACTTTGTGTTCCTTAATTCACTTTTCTTCTCAATACTTCCAAATATATCTCATGGGTTAAAAAGAAGGATTCTGTGCCCAAAGAATTGGATTGGAATACATAGCCAAAGCAATAAAGAATATCAAAATAAATGAAAGCTATGAATAAAGAGGAGAAAGAGATATTATTCAGTGACAATATGATCATCTACATATGCACAGTCAGATAACCTCAAAATCAGGGACCACACAATCATCCTGAACAGCTCCTTCCCCTTAAGAAGTAAATCAATTAAAACAGAAGTCACATAAGAGGCTATTGCTGGCTATTGAAAAGAGTAAATCAGCATCATATTTCTCTGACAACCCACCAACTACCCTGGACTCCCTGCTTTGTGTTATAGTTTCTTTACCTCACATTAGCCCTGGGGCACAGACTTGCAAGGTTTGCAGTAGGAACATCGTCCAAGAGTTTGCAGGGATGTGGCATTTCCCAGGAAGCCTTCATTCAGAGAGGCAAGAGAAAATAAGGAGGACACACATAAATAAATACTGGAAAGACAACCACACCAAAAGATAACGGGGCCTTCCTCGATCTACCCAAACCTGTTATCAGGCCTAGAATGCCCCAGGCAGTACAGTCAGACTGAGCAGCCTCTCTTTTACCCTTCAGAGTTCTCAGCGAAGTGAGAGTTTTGACCTAAGATGACCTCAGTTAACCAGAGGGAGGATCCAGGGTCTGGCAGATATCAGGGAGGACCTTGAATGAAGAACAAGGAGGAGCCAGAACAGTGATGTCCCATAGAAACCTGACTCCGCTGTCTGCTCTCACAGGACCCAAACATCCCTGGCCTAATGTGGCTCATCGAAGCTTCAGCCTAGATCTCAGAGGACCTTGATCTGAGCAGGATTCATGGAACGGAAGGTGGAGTCCCAGGACTGGCCAGCAGCGAAGTGAGGTTCTTGAGTGAGTAAAAAAGGGAAAACTAAACCCACAAATGAGGGGACTTCACGGAGCCCAATCCATGTTTTTAACCCTGGAAAACAGGCAGAGCTATAAAACTGGCTTGCCTCTCATTTCAGCCTGGAAGGTCTCAGGGAGGGGAAGGCTCTGTCTAACAGGGCAGCCTCAGTTCTTCAGAGGTGTCTTGGCCCTAACTAGAGTCAACATGAAGACCAAGCCCGTGCGGTTTCTCACGCCTGTAATCCCAGCACATTGGGAGGTCGAGGCGAGTGAACTGTTTGAGGCCAGGAGTTCGAAACCAGCCAGGACAGCATGGCAAAAACCTGTCTCTGAAAAAAAAAAAAAAAAAAATTAGCCAGGCAGCAGTGGAGCACCCCTGTAGTCCCAGTCACCCGGGAGGTTGAGGTGGGAGGATTGCTTAAGCGCTAGGAGTCGAGATCCTAGCGCTTAAGGAGGATCCTAGCGCTTAAGTCGAGATCCTAGGGCTTAAGGAGGATCCTAGCGCTCCTCGGCTAGGAGCCGAGATCACGCCACTGCGCTTTGGCCTGGGCGACAGAGAGAGACACTGTCTCAAATTACCTGGGCGTGGTGGCGGGCGCCTGTAGTCCCAGCTATTGGTGAGGTGGAGGCAGGAGAATCACTGGGAGGCGGAGGTTGCAGTGAACGGAAATTGCGCCACTGCGCTCCCGCCTGAGTGACAGAGCGAGACTCCGTCTCAAAATAAATACATAAATAAATAAATAAATAGACACTTTTTTTTTTTTTTAAGGCAGGGCTCTGGCTCACGCTTGTAATCCCAACATTTTGGGAGGGCGAAGACAACCGCATCGCTTGAGCACAGGAGTTCGAGGACTGGGAGACGGAGGTTGTGGTAAGCCAAGATCGCGCGGCTGCACTCCAGCCTGGAAGACAGAGTGAGGCGCTGTCTCAAAAGAAAAAAAAAAAAAAATGAGGCCCACTGGTGCTAACCAGGGAACCTCTCTCCAAAAGAGGGGCCCACCAAAATCCCTAACCCTGTTTTCAGGTCTTTGAAGCCCAGGACATGGCCCGATAACATGCCTAGACTTCCCCTCTAGGGACTATGGGAGGGGAGGATTTTGGAGGTTGGCGGACTTCACTCGGTAAAGGTGTTACTCTGCTCCACTTAGTATCAAGATGAGAACCCTGAATAAGGACCTAGGGACCACTGACTCCAGAACAGCGGGGTCCCAGCGTCTCACCCCCTGCTGGCAGCCCTCGGAGACCCCGAGCGGGACGTGGTTCATCCTCACTTCCGCTTTGAAAGTGAGGCTGTTGGCCTGACAGGTGCAATAGCTTCAGTCGGGTCCGAAGCCTAGCGTGAATTCTTAGTACTAATCTGGAGTAAAGGTAAGAACCCTGAGCAGGGACTGAAGGGACTACTCCCTGCCCATTACAAAGGGGGACCCACAACGTCTCCCCCTTGTGGTTGACCCTGGGAGGTCCTGGTTGAGTTCTGTCTGGAAAGGCTCCCAGAGGGAGGGCCTTTCACTAAGGGAGCAGCCCCAGTTATTCGGTTGGAGAGGACCTGGACCCTGACTGGAGCCAAGGTGAAGTCTCCGAGTGCTAAAGGACGGGATCTCTTCCCAGGAGGGGCGTCAACAGAGAGCAGCAGCAGCCCTACTGGTTAGCATTCCCCTGGTTAGCACCAGTGGTCCTTGTCTTTTTTATTTATTTTTATTTTTTTCCAGACAGGGTCTCACTGCTGCTAGCCAGTTTAGAAGGCTCCAGATAGGGGTAGTCATAACCGGGGGCCCTGACTTCCCCATCCAGGGAGGGAAGTATTCAGGGAGATGAGGGTTTTGTTTGGAGGTTAGCGAACTCAGGTCAGTAGAGGGAGAAATTTCAGGCTGTGATAAGATACCAAGGTGAAGACCCTGAATGAGAATCTAGGGACTGGTGACTCCAAAACAGTGAAGTCCCATAGAGTTCCACCCCTGTTGTCAGTCATCAGACCCCAGGAAGCTGTGAACAGATAAAGCTCGTCCTCACCTCCTCGGAAGTGCTTTGAAGGGGAGGATCCGGAGTTGAGGGGCACTGTATCCCTTCGGCAGAGGGTGAATTCCTTGGACTGTTCTGGAGTCAAGGTCAAGACCCTGAATGTGGACGAAAGGGACCACCATCCCCCAACCTATAACAAAGAGGGCCACACTAAGTCCTGCCCCTGAAGTCTTCCCTGGGAATACCTTGAAAGCTGTCTGACAGATGTCTGCCTGGAAAGTCTCAGGGAGGGAAGGGCCTTGGTCTAAGAAAGTAGGGCCAGTTCAGCAGGTGGAAGAGAGACTTGGGTCCTAACTGGAGTCAAGGTGAGGGCCCTGAGTGCTAATGAAGGAATCTCTCTGCAATAGAGGTGTCAACACAAACAACGTCCCTGCACTCATTTTGCAAGTTCCAGGCAAAGGTATTCATAGGGGAGGGGTCTCTGACTTCCCTGTCTAGGTCCTTGTTTTGAGGCTGGAGGACTTAGGTTAATGGAGGGAAGTGTCCCACATCCTACTAGGAGTCAAGATCAGAGACCTGAGCGAAAGCTAAAGGGAACACTGTCTCTAAAAAGTAGAGTCCCACAAATTATGCTTCTTCTCTCAGCTCCGGGAAGCCTTGGAATAACATCAGCCCCCCTTACTGCCTAGGGAGTGCCAGAAAGGTTGAACTAATTACATGCCCCAGTTCTGCAGACGGAAGAGGGAGGAGGCCCAGAGCCTTACAGGGGTCACAGTGAGGACCCTGAATGAGGACTAGTGATATCACTCTTCCCACATAAAGAAGAGACAACAAAGAGTCCCCCACTCCCCACTTGCAGCCCTGAGGGGGCTGGGCATGGAGGTCAGGTGTATGTGAACTCACCTTCTTTTAATGGCATTAGGTTGCTGAGGGCCTTTATCTAAAGTGAGGGGCATCAGATCAGCAGAGGCAGCTGTCCTAGGTCCTATCTAGAGATAAGATGAGGACTATGAATGAGGTATCAGAACCCCAATAAGCCCAGGAAAGGGTAGGTCTCCACAGTGCTCTTAGCACCTAGTTCCTCCTGTCAGGGGTGGTGAGGCTGAGACATTCCTTCACCTCCTCTTAGGTGGTCCCAAGGAGATGAGGACATTTGTTGGAGGTGTCAAATTTAGTGCAGCACAGGGGAGGGGACCCAGCCCTGACAGTTTTTATGATGGTCCTGAATGTGAGAGAAACCTCCTACCCCAGAGTAAAAGGAAATCCACAAGGACTAGACATGTCATGGCCGCTCTCAGTCCCAGTATACACAGAACAGGGCTGGCAGGCTGCGGCCTAAGGCACACTTTAATTACCTTCCCAGGGTTCTCAGAGGACAAACTGATCAGAACAGAAGCCCTCTGGGTTTCTAGAGCAGTGCTCTCACAGAAAACTGCAGAGGCGGTCTTCTTTTAAATCCAAAGTGGTACCTCTCTGCTGAAGGCTCTCATACCTCTCTTTCTCTCTCTCCTCCAGGTGCCTGTGTCACCTGCTCTTCTGCTGACACTCCTGCCTGCTGTTCCTGATCACAGCCATCATGCCTCGGGGTCAGAAGAGTACGCTCCGTGCACGTGAGAAATGCCAGCGGACCTGGAGTCAGATCCAGGGTCACCAGGGTGCTCAGATGACTGCAACTCAGAAGAAAAAAGTATCTTTTTCATCTCCTCTTATTTTGGGGGCTACTATCCAGAAAAAGTCTGCTGGTAGGTCAGATAGTGTTCTCAAGAAGCCTCAGAGAGCGCTATCCACCACTACATCTGTAGATGCTTATCACAAAAAGTCATACAAGGGAGTCAACAGTAAAATTGAGAAAAAGCAAAGCTTCTCTCAAGGTCTATCCTCCACTGTGCGGTCTCGCACAGACCCTCTAACCATTAAGACAAATATGTTGGTGCAATTCCTGATGGAAATGTACAAAATGAAAAAGCCCATTATGAAAGCAGATATGCTAAAAATTGTCCAAAAAAGGCATGAGAATCACTTCCCTGAGATTCTTAAAAAAGCCTCTTTTAACATGGAGGTGGTATTTGGTGTTGATTTAAAGAAAGTTGATTCTACCAAGGACTCTTATGTCCTTGTCAGCAAAATGGATCTCCCCAACAATGGGACAGTGACTCGTGGGAGGGGGTTTCCCAAGACAGGTCTCCTGCTGAATCTCCTGGGCGTGATCTTCATGAAGGGCAACTGTGCCACTGAGGAGAAGATCTGGGAATTCCTGAATAAGATGAGAATATATGATGGGAAGAAACACTTCATATTTGGGGAGCCCAGAAAGCTCATCACCCAAGATTTGGTGAAGCTGAAATACCTGGAGTACCGACAAGTGCCCAACAGTGATCCTGCACGCTATGAATTCCTGTGGGGTCCAAGAGCCCATGCTGAAACCAGCAAGATGAAGGTACTGGAGTTTTGGGCCAAGGTCAATCAAACTGTCCCCAGTGCGTTCCAGTTCTGGTATGAAGAGGCTTTGAGAGATGAGGAAGAAAGAGTCCAAGCTGCAGCTACGTTCAATGATGGCAGTAGTGCCATGGGCAGAAAATGTTCCAAGGTCAAGGCTAGCAGCTCTTCCCACGCCTAGTGAAGTTGAAGCAAATTTTTCATTTTGTAGTTAAAGAGGGCAGTCACTGTTCCAAGGAGTGAAGGACTGGGTGTTACTGGAGGGAACACACTGTATAATACCTTTTTGTTTCTGTTCTAAATGGATAATTTGAAGATTTATCTGTATTTTGGGGCATACTTTTCAAATTTTCCTTTTATTTATCATTGTAATCTAAATTTAGGATAGATATTGGTCATATTTGTTGTTTAAGAGTAAAAACTTTGCTGTTTCGTAAAGCAGATTGAGAAAAGTTATATCTTATTTAGTGATCTGGTGCAAGATAACTTGGAATTAGAATAAGCATTTCCTTGAAAATGTTTTTTTAAAAAAAGTCAGCAGTAAAATGTGTGGGATTAAGAAATAGAGAAAGAGTGTAAGATGGTCAATATTTGGTTTCCTAAATGCTTTTACTCTGTGTTTTAAGAAAATGAAAGAAAAATAACCATATATGTCTGGCTTATTTAAGAATGTAGAATTAGATCATAATAAATTAGACCTCATGCTGACACACTCATTCTCCAAGTGTTAATTGAGCATCTGCTCTTGGAAGGATCCATGCTAGTACTGGGAGGGCTAAGAAAAAGAAAACCTGGCAACTGACCTTAAAATTATAAGGTCGAGAAGCAGCTATCATCTAAGGAAAATGGTGATATTCGCTCTAAGACCAAAAGGATACATGATAAGAAGGGAGGGAGGTAGTTCCACATGAGAACAGTCAAGTATGAATTATCTAATCAAGGCGGTGTTGGGCCTAAGAAAATGCAGGTCCCTCAATGGGAGTTCATCTAAGTGAGGCTCCATGGTGGGCTGGATGAGGCTGTGGGAATGGTGAGCAGGGGCCAGGCTCTCAGAAGTTGCCTCTCAGAGGTGCAAGACAAAGCTTGGAATAGGAAACAGTTCTTAACAGTTACTTTGGGATCATGGATAAACCAGGGAGAACCTGGGGTAAGAATGTGTCCTGTGCTCTTCTCCCAGTACAAATAAACACAGCACACACTAGGTGTTTTGTACACATCATCTCCAGCCAGTTTCTGAGAAATAAGGGTAATACCCTCAAGGGAGGTGGGAGGACCAGAAGCCACTATGCTGGTGCTCTTTGCCCTGGGCTGGGGGATCCAGAGCCTGTTCCATTAAAAGCACATTCAATTAGGTTACCTCGTGTGTAATTTGGCAAACTCTAGGCAAGGTCTAGATTTTGAGAGGTGGTTAAATGAATCAAAATAAAAGTGGTTTAGATGGAAGGATAGCTGAGAGAGAAGGAAGTTTTTGGTTCTTGAAACTCATTTTAGAATTTGTGTTGCATCTACTGAGGAAGTCTACCTCATACTAATACTGAATGATCTATCAAGTAATGAGGAAATATTATTTAGTTTTCCTTTCTAGGTAGCACTTTGTCTGATAGGGCTTTCTTTGTCCTAGAATATGGTATAATCTCTGACATCTCCTGCACTGAAAAATAAGTCCCAGTGTAGTAGATTGCAATGTCAGGGTACAAATTAATCATAATAAGAACTGGCACTATTTTATGTCTCAATACATCTCAAGCACTTTACATACATTGTATACATTTTACTGGTCCTACAAAACAGAACTTATCAAATCCACTTCACAGATAAAAAGCCTGATGCCCACGGTCTATTAATGTGTCCAATTTCACATGGCTGGTAAGTGACAGGACTGGGACAAGACCCCTAGTCTGAATTAGTGTAAAGCACACTCTGTTCCATGCATCCCAACCTGAGACTGACTGTGTCCCCTTATTCACTTTTCTTCTCACTACTCCCAAATATATATCAAGTGATAAAAAGATTCTATGCCCAATTTGCTGGACTGAAATACATAACCAGAGCAAGGAAATTACCAAAATGGTTGAGGGGTGTGAATTAAGGAGAGAAAGATAATATTTGGTGACAATCTGACTACATATGCAAAGTCAGATAAACTCAAAAGATCATGGGCTCACATTCTGTCATTCTGAACAGTTCCCCTTTTTATTGGAAGTTAAATCTTTTCCAAGAGAAATATATAAGAGGGTGGTAAAGAGAAGAAATAGATCAACATGTTTTTTTTGTTTGTTTGTTTGCTTTTTTTTCCTCTGACGGTATGACTTTTAATCCTGGGCTTTTGCCTTGTGTTACAGCTTCCCTATATTACATCACTCCTGGGACAGGGATGCATTGTCTGCAAGATTTATTGTAGGGAAACTGGTCAAGAGTTTTTAGGGATGTGGCATTTCCCAGGAAGTCATTAATTAAGGGACAAGAGCTAAGATAAAGACCTTCATATAGGAGGACTGAGCAGAACATGCCAGACAGAGTTCTTAGCCTGAGCATCTCCTCACTTATTCTTCAAGGTTCTCAGGGACCTATGAGTTCCTGCATCTCAGGTCGGTAGAGGGAGGAGTCCCATTCTCTGACACATACCAAGCTGAGGACCCTGAATGAAGAATGAGGGAAGCACTCACCCAAATAGTCTTGACAGCATGGGGCTGAACCTGATTTCTACTCCGGAGTTCTTAAGAAGGTAAAGACCATGATCTGAGGCTGGCTGACTCAGGTCCATAAAGGAAGGATTCCTAATGTGTGCCAGGAGTAAAGTGAGTACCCGGAAGAGTGCACAAACCACCAAACCCCTATGAGTGGGGACCCCACAGAATCCTCTCTATCGTCATCTCTGAGAGATTCAGGCATGAATGTCAGACAGAGGCATCCTCATATCCTCAGTAGTAACAGAGAAGTGAAGGTCTGGTTCTGAGGTGGGCAATCCCAGCTCAGCAAAGGGAAGAATATTAAGCCTTCCTGTGAGTCATATTTAGGATCCTGAGTTAGGACCTGGTAGGACAATCCATCATAAGACCTCAACCTGTCTACCACAGCTGCCACTCTTGGGAGACCACGGTCAGTTGTGGCCAGATAAGGCCACCCTCTTCCTCCTATCAGATCTCAGGGAGGTGCAGGCCTTTTAAACGGAGAGGTCTTCAGGTCAAAAAAGAGGGGAGCCCCAGGATCTGCTAGGAGCCAAATCAAGGAAACCGAGTGAGAACTGAGGGGACTGCTCACCTCCGAATAGAGAGGACAACAGAGTCCACCCCCCTGCATAAATCTTAAATTGCCAGAGCAGCATGTAAGGTTGAGGATTCACCACCACTTTTTTAATTTTTAAAAAATAATTGACCTTCTTTTTTAGAATAGTTTTACGTTCACAGCAAAACTGAGCAGAAAGCACAGAGTCCCATGGGCATCCTGTCCTCCCACAGACACAGCTTCCCTCATATCAATCTCCCAAGCCAGGGTGATACATTTGTTACAATTGAGAATACATGGACACGTCATTATCACCCAATGCCCGATGTCTGTAGTTTAGGATTCATTCCTGATGCTGCACATTCTGTGGGTTTTAATATTTAAAAATGTAACATGACATATGTTTACCACCATAGCATCATCCAGAATTGTTTTACTGCCTTAAAAGTTCTCTGTGCCTGATCTATTTATCTCTCACTCTCCCCAACCCTTGGAAACCACTGAACTTTGTACTGTTTCCATACTTTTGCCTTTTCCAGAATGTCATATAGATGGAATTATGCAATGTATAGACTTTTCAAATTGGCTTCTTTCACTCTGTGATATGTATCTAAGTTTCATCCATGTCTCTTTGTGGCGTGATAGTTCATTCCCTTTCAGTGCTGAATAATACTTTATTCTATTAATTTACCCACTCTCCTTCTGAAGGACATATTGGTTGCTTCCCAATTTGGGCAATTATGAATAAAGCTACTATAAACGTTTGTGTGCAGGTTTTTTTTTTTTTTTTTTTGTGGGCATACTGTTTTCAACTCATTTGGCTAAATAACAAGGAGCACACTTGCTGGATCATATGATAAGAGTATGCATAGCTTTGTAAGAAACTTACAAACTGTCTTCCAAAGTGGCTATACCATTTTGCATGTCCACCAGCAATGACAGTGTGCTCCTGTTGCTCCACATCCTCATCCGTATTTGGGGTTATCAGTGTTTTTGATTTTGACCATTCTTATAGGTATGTAGTGGTATCACATTATTGTTTTAATTTGCAAGTCTCTAATGACCTGTGATGTTGACCATCATTTCATGTATGTATTGCCTTCCATATATATTATTTGTTGAGGTGCCTGCTTAGATCTTTTGCCCATTTTTCATAGGGTTGGTCAGTTCTTATTGTTCAGTTTTAAGAAATTTTTGTATGTTTTGGTTAACAGTCCCTTATAAGATATGTCTTTTGAAAATAATTTTTTCCCAACCTGGGAGTTATCTTATTCTCTTTGTGGTATCCTTAGCAGAGCAGAAGTTTTAATTTAGCAAAGTCCAGATTATCAATTTTTTTTTTCTTAGATGCCCATCACATTTTATATCAGAACTAGAAAAGGTGAAATTCTTGTTCTGAAGTCGCAGTTATCAGTCAGCAGAAGAGACAGTCCACAACCTTGCATGGAGTCCAGATGAGGATCTTGAGTGCAAATCTGGGACCTAAAGAGAGAGTACTAAATGCTTCTAGGCAGGGGTGGTGGGTTGAGGGGCCCCTGGACTTCGTTCATTTGGGTCCCAGAAAACTAAAGAGTCAATTTCACAACACCAATAGAGGGAGGCTCAGGCCCTGCCAAGAGCTGACATGATAATTTTAAAGGTAATCAGAGTGGATCCTCTCCAAGCTTGAACACAGAGATCCCAACTGCGAGGCTTGTTGTCACCCAGTCAGCCCCCAGGCAGGGTTGGCAAGCTGCAGCCTAAGGCACATTGTAACTTCCTCAGCTGAGTTCTCAGGGGACAGAATGACTAAGAACAATAGCCCAGTGAATACTTAGAGCAGTGTTCTCAAGGAATCCTGCAGAGGCGGCTTCTGAAAAGCCAAGGTAGTATCTGCCTGCTGAAGGTGTTCTCAGGATTTCATTCGCTTTTCTCCAGGAACCACATCACCTGCCCTTCTGCCTACACTCCTGCCTGCTGTGCCTAACCACAGCCATCATGCCTCGGGGTCAGAAGAGTAAGCTTCGTGCCCGTGAGAAACGCCAGCGGACCCGTGCTCAGACCCAGGATCTCAAGGTTGGTCAGGCTACTGCAGCAGAGAAAGAAGAGTCACCTTCCTCTTCCTCATCTGTTTTGGGGGATACTCCCTCCAGCTCCCTTGCTTTGGGCATTCCCCAGAAGCCTCAGAGAGAGCCACGCACCACCCCTGCTGCTGCAGCTATGTCAGGCACTGGACCTGATGAAGGTGAAGAGAGCCAAGATGAGGAAAATGCAAGTTCCTCCCAGGCCTCAACATCCACTGAGAGATCACTCAAAGATCCTCTAACCAGGAAGACGAAGATGTTGGTGCAGTTCCTGCTGTACAAGTATAAAATGAAAGAGCCCACTACAAAGGCAGAAATGCTGAAGATCATCAGCAAAAAGTACAAGGAGCACTTCCCTGAGATCTTCAGGAAAGTCTCTCAGCGCACAGAGCTGGTCTTTGGCCTTGCCTTGAAGGAGGTCAACCCCACCACTCACTCCTACATCCTTGTCAGCATGCTAGGCCCCACCAATGATGGAAACCAGAGCGGTGCCTGGAGCCTTCCGAGAAACGGGCTTCTGATGCCTCTACTGAGTGTGATCTTCTTAAACGGCAACTGTGCTGGTGAAGAGGAAATCTGGGAATTCCTGAATATGTTGGGGATCTATGATGGAAAGAGGCACCTTATCTTTGGGGAACCCCGAAAGCTCATCACCCAAGATCTGGTGCAGGAAAAATATCTGGAATACCAACAGGTGCCCAACAGTGATCCCCCACGCTATCAATTCCTGTGGGGTCCAAGAGCTTATGCAGAAACCAGCAAGATGAAAGTCCTGGAGTTTTTGGCCAAGGTGAATGACACCACCCCCAATAACTTCCCACTCCTTTATGAAGAGGCTTTGAGAGATGAAGAAGAGAGAACCGGAGCCCGGCCCAGAGTTGCAGCCAGGCGTGGCACTACGGCCGTGACTAGTACGTATTCCAGGGCCACATCCAGCAGCTCTTCCCACCCCATGTGAGATCTAAGGCAAATTGTTCATTTTGTGGTTGAAAGACCTGTTGCTTTCTCTGTTCCTGTGATGCATGAATAACTTGTTGATTTATCTCTTTGTTGTATTTTCTAGTGATGTTTCTTAAAATAGAAAGTTTATTTAGATTCAGAATATAAGTTTAGAAATGGCATGCATCACACACTTATTGCTGTTTATCAGGTTGGTTTAGTAATAAGAATTTTGTTTTTGAAATACAAATAGAAAATCCTGAAATCATTTTTGTGATACAGAGCAAAATAACATGGCATGGGAGTAAGGTTATCCTTAGAAATTTATAATAACTTCACAGTAAAATAGGTAGAATCTGAAGATAGAATGAGAAGAAAAGTAAAAGTTGCTTTATTCATGGTTTGTCTTACTCCGTTCAGTCTTTTTTTGTTCATAAATTTAAAAGTTACATACCTGGTTTGCTTAGATTATTCAAGAATGTGGAGGCCTGGGCCAAGGTCAATGACAGTGTCCCCATTGTCTTCCCTCCATTCAGAGAAGACTTGGAGAGATGAGGGAGAGAGAGCCAGAGATAGTGTTGCAACTGGGTCTGGCATGTTTCAGTGTGGTGTCCAGCAGTGTCTCCCACTCCTTGTGAAGTCTGAGGTATATTCTTTACTTTTGATTAAGAAAACGCTTAACCTTCTAATTAATGGAGGGCCAAAGGGGAGTTGGTGGGAACACTATATATAACATATTTGTATGTAAAATGATTTATCTTTTCTTTTTCCTGCTTTTCAGTGTTCTTTTTTTAAATTGTAGATTTATTTAGTTTCAGAATCTAAGTTTGTGAAAGGCATGAATCACTCATTTATTAAAATATAACAGGTTGAAGAGCGAGAATTTTTGCATTATGTAAAACAATTTAAAAATCTTTTAAGTCTTTTCCTGTGATCTAGAACAAGATAATATGGAATTGGAATATGAAATTTGTGAAAAGGAAATTACCTTGCAATAAAGTTGGTGGGACCATGAAGTAGAGAAAAAAAAAAGTAAAATGTGGTCAATTCTTGCTTTGTTTTGTTCTTTTTAGTTTTTCTTTGTAAAACTGAAGTATATGTACCCGGATTGGCTTAGCTTTTTCAGGAATGTGGGGGAAATTAAATAGCAATACATTTGACTTCCTGGTCACTTACACTTTAATCGTCCAAATATTAATTGAGCAGCTGTTCTTTGGAGGGCTCCTGGCTAGTACCGGATAAACTAAAAAACCAAAAAACAAACAAACAACAAAAAACCCCCAATCCCTGCCCATAGAATTTTAGAATCCAACAGCAGCTATCATATAATGAAGGTGATGAGATACTCCCTAAGACCTAAAGACAGGTGAAAAGAGGGGATAAGAAAGAAGGTGGGGGTGTTTCCAGCAGTGGAATCTAGTGTAAATGTCCTAAGCAAGGTAATTGAGACTTTGGGAAACCGACCATACTGCAATAGGAGGTAATTTTATGTCCCGGCCTAGTGCCTAGATGGGGTGCACTGAGCAGGGGTCACACACTCAAATGGTGGATCTCAGACTTCAGAGATGGAGACTGGAATGAAAAATTGCCTTTAACAGTTACTTTGAGATTGCGGAAAAACCAGAGGGAATCTTTGCCTAGAAGCAGGGATTGAAAGTGGCCGGTGCTCTTGTCCCAGTGCAAGTGAAGTGAATCCAGTACACAAACTGGGTGTTTTATGCACGTAGTCCCCAGAGTGTTTCTGAGAAATAAAGGTGATACTCCTTTAAGACTGGAAACTCATAAGCCACTGGGCTAATACTCTGCTATCAGCTGGGCAGCCAGAACCCATTCCATTAAAACGAATTTTTTTCCTTTCATGTGTTTTTGCAAATTCTAAGGGAGATCTAGATTTTTGATGGTGGTAAAATGAATGAAAATAAGTGGTTTGGATGAAAGGCCAGAGTTGGTCTTTGAACCAAACCCTAGAAGGTTTGAGTTGCTTTCAGATGAGAAAGACAACTCCACACTCAAAATATGATTTAATACGGAAAAGTTATTTAGAGTTTCTTTGTAAGTTGCGTTTTGGACTGATTTGTTGTTCCATGTGTTAGAAAGTTGTATATTCTTTGTTATCTCTTGGACTTGAAAAAAATCAGCAGGGTGGATGATTTCTTCTGTACTTGAAATAATCACAGTAATAACAAGCATTGTTTAAAGTCTCAATGCACACCAGGGCTTTGCACACTTTCACCACATTCCACCAGTCTTACAAGACAAGGCTTATCAAGCCCATTTCACAGATGCAGAGCCCGAGGCTCATAGAGTTTGGTAATGTGCCCAAGTTCACACAGCTAGTAAGTGATAAGGCTGGAACTAGACTGCTGGTCTGAATTCCTCTAGAGTTCACACTGTTCCACTCCTCCCAAACTGAAGCTTACTGTGAATTGCTTAATTCATTTTCTTCTACAACCCCAAAGTGTGTCTCAGGTAGGAAAGAAGAGGTCTCTGTACCCCAAACACTGGATTGAAATACATAACCAGAGCAAGAATACCACAATAATTGACAGACGTGAGTTACAGAGAAAAAGAAACAATACTCGGTGACAATATGATCACCGACAGAAGCAAAATTAGATAGCTTCGAAAGATCAAAAGATTACAAAAATCATCTGGCTGCACCTTTTCTGTAGAAAGTAAATCTTTTAGAACTACCCTTTGGTTGGTGAAGTGAAGAAATAGATCAGCATGTTTTTTTCCCTTAGAGCACAACATCTGTCTGAGGCTCTCCACCTTCCGTTTCAGTTTCCTAGTGTCACATCACTTCTGGGACAGGGACCTCTTCTCTGCAAGGTTTGCAAAGAGGAAACTGGTCAAATTTTTGCAGGGATGTGACACTTCCCTGGAAGAGTTTGATCAAGAAACAGAAGCCAACATGAGAACACTCATGAATGAATAGTGGGGAGAAACCACTCCAAAATGTAAGGGTTCATCCAGCCCCTCAGGACAGTGAACTCAGTTCAGTAGACAGAGGAGTCCCAGGTTCTGATACATGTAAAGGCAAGGAGCATAAAAGAAGATTGATGGAAGGACCCAGCCAAAACTGTGGGGTTCTATGGAGTCCTTTCCTTACTATCTGTTATTGCAGGTTGCAAAAGGACTGTGATCATGAGGATCATCCAGAATTCCAACTCGAAATTCTCAGAAAACAGGACCTTGATGTGAGAGGAGCAGGTTCAGGTAAACAAAGGGTAAGTTACAGGTTTGCTCACTTGTCAAGGTGAGGACTGAATGTGAACTAAGGATAGCACCCACACGGCCTCACAAAGTCCCCTCTGCTGTCAGCCCTAGGAAGCCTTGGCGGAGATGGCAGGCTGATTTCTGCCTGGAAAGTCTCAGGGACATGACTGGTTCCGTCTAATTGGGGCAGCCTCAGTTTTACAGAAGGAAGAGGCCGAGACCCTAACAAGAATCAACGTAGGACTCTTAAGTGTTAAGAGGGGACTCCACCAGCAGACGAGTCCCCAGAATTCATCCCCTGTTTTGAGGCATCACACACAGCTATCCGCCTAAGACGCCTCTCATTTCCGCCTGGAAGGTCTCAGGGAGGATGGGGGGCATGGGGCCGGAAGGGAGTCACTTCAGTTCTGCCCGGAGAGGAAACCAGAGTCAGATGAGGACTCTGACAGCTGATGAGAAGACCTCTCCCCAAAAAGGGACTTTCACAGAGCCCTGCCGCTGCTGTCAGACCTGTGAGGCCCAGGCAGGGATGGCCTGTGTGGCTCGCTAAGATTACCACCTTGGGGGCTGAGGGAGGTGGGGGTATTGTTTGGAAGCTGGCGGATTTGGGTCAGAAGGCGGAGTCATCCCAGGCTGCTAGATGAGCAGGGGTGAGGACCCCTAGTGGGGACGTAGGGAGCAGCAACGCTAGAACAGTTACGTCCGGTAGCGTTCTACCCCTTCCGTCAGCCCTGAGGCCACGGGCTGCCGGATGTGGCTCATCCTGACTTCCGCTTTGAAGGCGAGGACGCGAGCGCGGGAGCGAGCGAGCGTAAGGGCGCAGGGTCTGCCTGGCGGATTTGGGTCAAGAGGTGGAAGTTGTCCCAGGCTGCTAGATACTAAGGTGAGGAACCCTAGTGGGGACGAAGGGACCAGTGACGCTAGAACAGTGTCCTAGCGTCCTGCCTCTGTCGTCAGTCCTCAGAGACTCTTGCCGTCAGCCCTCAGAGGCCCTGGGCTGCCGGATGTGGCTCATCCTCACCTCCGCTGTGAAGGCGAGGACCCGAGCGAGCGTAAGGGGTGCCGCGTCCGGTCAGCCGAGGGTGAATTCTCAGGACTGGTTGGGAGTCAAGGTGAGGACCCTGAGTGTAAATTGAAGAGACCACACCCACCCGTAACAAAGAGGGCCCCACTAAGTCTCGCTTCTCCATTTGGTCCTGGGAGGCCTCAGGTAACCGGATGGGTAGCACCCTGACTGTCTCTTCAGTGACTCAGGGAGATGAGGGCTTTGGCCTAAGTCTTACAGACTCAGGTCAATAGAGGGAGGAGTCCTAAACCCTACTAGGAATCAGGGACAAAGTCCTGTGTGACAACTGAGGGAGTCACAGACTCCAGAACAGTGGGGTCCAAAAGCCCCGCTCCTGGGCTGCGTGTGGTGACTCACGCCTGTAATCCCAGCACTTTGGGAGGCCGAGGCGGGTGGATCACGAGGTCAGGAGATCAAGACCATCCTGGCTAACATGGTGAAACTCCGTCTCTACTAAAAATACAAAAAATTATTGGGGCATGGTGGCGGGTGCCTGTAGTCCCAGCTACTTGGGAGGCTGAGGCAGGAGAATGGCGTGAACCTGGTAGGCGGAGCTTGCAGTGAGCTGAGATTGCGCCACTGCACCCCAGCCTGGGCGACAGAGCGAGACTCCGTCTCAAAAAAAAAAAAAAAAAAAAAAGTCCCGCTCCTGCTGTCGGCTCGCACGGGCCCCAGTCAGCCATGGTGGGATGTGGCCCACTATGACTGTAAACTTAGGTCCAAGGAGTATGAGAACTTTTGTCTACAGGGCATGGTCTCAGGACCGGTCCATGGGTGGAGTCCCAGAAAGAGTGACGAGTGTAGGTGGAGACACTGAGTGAGGAAATGGCGGCTACTCAATACACAAGTGAGACAGCTGCGCCTGATGCTGTCCCTGGGAATCCCAGGCCAGAGCTGGCAGGCTCAAGTACTCCCTGGCTTCTGCCTTCGTGGTCTTAGGGAGAGGAGGGCCTTGGTTTAAGACCTTGCTGCCCCAGTTCAGTAGAGAGATAGGAGTCATATGCCAAGACAGGTGTTAAGGTACAGTTTCTGTATGAGGAATGAGGTAACCATGTAGTCCAGAACAGGCAGGAACACACAGTCTTACCTTGGCGTTCATTCCTGAGAAGCCAGGGTTAGAACTCTCAAGTTGAGATGCCCCTCATTTCCTTCAGGGGCTGTTTCAGGTACATAATGGCTTTGGTTTAACATGAAAGCCCTTATTTAGTACAGGGAGGAGGCCCAGTTCCTAAAAGATGGTGATACTGAGGGAGTGTGAGGGGATCCCCTCCAAGAAAGAGGTAACACACAAAGAGCCCTATCCCCACTGAGACCTGGGAGATCCAGGTATGGTGATATGATGAGTCTCACTCACTTCTTCCTAGAGCATCTCAGGGAAGTGAGGAACTTCATCAAAGGGGGCAGCCTTATGTTAGCAGCTAGAGGATTCCCGGGTAATTCCAGGAGTCAAGAAGAAGACCCTGAGAACTGGGGGGACCACTTATCCCATAACAGTGAAAGAAACACGGAATTCCTTCCTGATTTTCATCCTTGGGAGATGATGGACAGTTGTAGCCAGATGGGAAAAGTTTCACTTCTTCCTCAAGGAGTTGGGGGTGGGGGGCTTTGTATGACTGGATAGGCGTTAGATCAAGACAGAGAAGACACTGAAGGAGGAATGAGATGAGCATTGACCTAGAGAGTGGGGCTTCACCAAGTTCCACCCCCTCTCAGCTCTGGGAAACCCCAGGCAGAAGTAACCAGATGTGTCATCCCCTCAAGACTAGCCCTGGGTACTCAGAGAGGTGAAGGCTTTTGTTTGAGGTTGGAAGAATCAAGCGGGCTTAGAGAGGAGCTCAGACTTTGCTTGAGTGAAGACTAAAGAGAACGACGACCCCAGAACAGTGGACCCCCATAGAGGACGGGATGACTGGATGTGATTCAGACTTTCTTTCATCTTGGGACTCTGAGGCAATGAGAATCTTAATCTGATGTAAAGGGCCTCAGGTCAGTAGAGAGAGGATTTCCAGGTTGTGCCAGGACTCATAGAGAGGACTTGAGGGAACTCCCACCTCATCAGTGGGGATCCCTCAGAGTCACTCTGTATGTCATCCCTAGGAAGCCCTGAGCATAAATGTCAGAAGTGCCCCTAAATTCCTCTTCAGGAATAACGGAAATGAAGGTCTTAGTCGGATGGGTTAGCAGGAGGGGTAGGAGGCATTTTAGGTCCGCCCAGGAGTCAAACTGGAGACCTTGAGTGAGGACCATGAGTGGGACTACACATCGCAGGGCTTCAACCTGCCAGCCACAGCTTTGAGCCTCTGGAGAATATGGGCGATGTGACCAGATACAGCCACCCTCATTTCCTCTATTGGGTCTCAGGCAGATGTAGGCCTTACTATGAGTAAAGGTCCTCAGGTGTAGAGAGAACAGAGCCCTAGGCTCTTCTGGGAGTGAAAGTATGGATGTGGACTGAAGGTACCATTCCCCCAAGCCCCCAACCACCATCCCAAATAGAGGAAAAACAACGATGTTAGTCCTGTCTCTGCACTTAGCTCTCAAAGGCCTTCGCCAAGAGTTGCCAGGCTGAGACTTCTTTATTTCATTGCATTAGGTCTAAGGGAGGTGACAGCTTTGGTCTGAAGATGCAGCACCAGTTAGCAGAAGAGAGGTTCCCAGACCTTAGATATAGATGAGATGAGGACTCTGAATGAAGATTGAGGTCCAACTAGCTCAGGACAGAGAGTTCCACAGAACTGTCAGCACTGCCACCCCGCCCAGCCCCCGGCAAGGATGGTGGGCTGAAGCAGTGCCTCATTTTTCTTTGGTGGATTCCAGAGAGCTTTGAAGTGTCAGCTTCAGAGCAGCACAGGAAGGAGGTCCCAGCCCCTTCCAAGAGTAGATATGAAGATCCTGTATATAAATTGAGAGGGCCCTTGAACACAGAGGTAGTCTACACTGCCAACCTCTGCTGTCACCCAGTCAGTCCCAGGCAGGATTGGCAACAAGAGCCTAGTGGGTTCTTAGAGCAGTGTCCTCAAAAAAACCAGCAGAAATGGCTCTCTAAAAGCCAAGGTGTTACCTCCCTACTGCAAGTGCTCACAGAATCTCATTCTCTCTCCTTCAGGCCCCACATCTCCTGCCCTTCTGCCCACACTCCTGCCTATTTTGCCTGACCACAGCCATCATGCCTCGGGGTCATAAGAGTAAGCTCCGTGCTCGGGAGAAACGCCGCAAGGCACGAGAGGAGACCCAGGGTCTCAAGGCTGCTGAGGCCACTGCAGCAGAGAAAGAGGAGTGCCCCCCCTCTCCTGTTTTGGGGGATACTCCCGCAAGCTCCCCTGCTGCTAGCATCCCCCAGAAGCCTCAGGGAGCTTCACCCACCACCACTGCTGCTGCGGCTGTGTCATGCACCGAATCTGATGAAGGTGCCAAAAGCCAAGGTGAGGAAAATGCAAGTTCCTCCCAGGGCACAACATCCACTGAGAAGTCAGTCAAAGATCCTGTAGCCTGGGAAGCAGGAATGCTGATGCATTTCATGCTACATAAGTATAAAATGAGAGAGCCCATTATGAAGGCAGATATGCTGAAGTTTGTTGATGAAAAGTACAAGGATCACTTCCCTGAGATCCTCAATAGAGCCTCTCACCGCTTGGAGCTGGTCTTTGGCCTTGATTTGAAGGAAGACAACCCTAGTGGCCACACCTACACCCTCGTCAGCAAGCTAAACCTCACCAATGATGGAAACCTGAGCAATGATTGGGACTTTCCCAGGAATGGGCTTCTGATGCCTCTCCTGGGTGTGATCTTCTTAAATGGCAACTCTGCCACCGAGGAAGAGATCTGGAAATTCATGAATATGTTGGGAGCCTATGATGGAGAGGAGCACGTAATCTATGGGGAACCCCGGAAGTTCATCACCCAAGATCTGGTGAAGGAAAAATATCTGAAGTACAAGCGGGTGCCCAACAGTCATCCCCCACGCTATCAATTCCTGTGGGGTCCAAGAGCCTACACTGAAACCACCAAGATGAAAGTCCTCGAGTTTCTGGCCAAGGTGAATGGTACCACTCCCCGTGACTTCCCATCCCATTATGAAGAGGCTTTGAGAGATGAGGAAGAGAGAGCCCGAGTCCGATCCAGTGTTAGAGCCAGGCGTCGCACTACTGCCGCAGCTTTTAGAGGGCGTTCTAGAGCCGCATTCAGCAACTCCTCCCAACCCATGTGAGAATTAAGGCAGATTGTTCACTTTGTTTTTGTGGCAAGATGCCAACCTTTTAAAGTAGAAGCCAAGATAGGGGTAGAGAGATCATAACATATATCTTGTTTGTGTTCCTGTTAAACATTAGTATCTTTCAAGTGTTTTTCTTTTAATAGAACGTTTATTTAGAGTTAGGATCTATGTCTATGAGCGACATGGATCACACATTTATTGGTGCCGCCAGCTTTAAGCATGAGAGTTTTGGTATTCTGTAATACATTTTTGAAATCCTTGAATCTTTTTTGGGTTCAAGAAGAAGCAAGTATAGCTTTAGAATAGAGATTTTCTCAGAAATGTGTGAAAGAACCTCACACAACGTAATTGGAGTCTTAAAATAGAGGAAGAGTTAGCAAAGCATGTCAAGTTTTTGTTTTCTGCATTCATTCACTTTTGTTTTTGTAAAATCCAAAGATACATACCTGGTTGTCTTTAACCTTTTCAAGAATGCAGATAAAATAAATTGTAATAAATTATATTCTTTGTTCAGTGGCTCATTTATTCTCACCATAAATTGAGCATTTGCTCCTTGTAAGGCTCTGTGATAGTAGTGATTGTACTAAGTTAGAGAAGACCCTTCCCCTGCACACAGATTTTTAGTCTAAGGAGTTATTATTTAAGGAAGGTGGTGAGAGACACTCTAACATGTACAGATTTTTTTAAAATAAAAAATTACTCCCTAGAAAAAGAAGTGAGGATGGTGGGAGAAGGTTCAGACAAGAGCAGTCAAGTGTTAATTTCCTTAGCCAAGGCACTTTGTGGTGTGGGACAATGCAAGTCCCTCATTGGGAGGTCATTTTAAGTTAGCTCCACAGTGAACTGGTTGAGGTGATAATCATAAGAAGGTGCCACACCCTCAGATCATGAGCCTTAAAGTTGAGAGATTAAGCTTGGAAAGGGAAACTGCCCTTAACAGTTACTTTGGGATTGTGGGTAAAGCAGAGAGAACCTGCGTCTAGGGTAGGAGTTGAAGAATACAGTGCTCTCATCCCAGGGCAGTCAAACACAGGGCACAAACTAGTTGTTTTATGCACGTTGTCTCCAGAGAGGGTTTGAGAAATAAAGGTTACACTTCCTTGAGGTGAGATGCCAAGAAACCACTAAGCTAACACTCTTTTCCCTGAGCTTGTGCAGCCAGAGCCTACTCCATTAATTAGGTCTTCTTGTGTATAATTTGGCAAAACTCCAAGGTAGGGCTAGATCTCATTGGTGATGAAATAAGTGAAAATAAGAATTTTTTGTAGGAAGGGAATCTCAGAGGGAGGGGAGTTGTTGGTCCTTGACATAAACTCTATAAGCTTTGAGTTGAATTCTGATGAAGTCCCTGCTCCCGTATTAAATAACATACTCTCCCATGGGGAGAATTTACGTAGCGTTACTTGCTTAGCAGCATTTTGACTTATTTGGTTGTTTTTTAGAGTACTGCATGTTCTCTGACAATTCCTGGACAAAACAAAAATTTTCCAGAGATGAGAGCAGTTTTCTTGGTATGAATATAATCATAGTAATAACTGCCATTCATTAAAGAGCCAATATTTGCCAGTCACTTTGCCAGATGCCTTACATACATTTCATGTGTTCCACAATCCTACAAGATGGGGCTTATCAAATTAGGAGATGAAAAACTTGCAACATCCTCAAGTTCACACGGCTGGTAAGTGACAGGGCTGGGACAAAACCCCCAGTCTGAATGTTTCCAGAGCCCTCACTGTCCTGCTTCTCGCAATCTGAGGCCAAACTGTCTCTTAATTCTCACTCTTCCACAATATCTCTCAAATGATAACAAGTGCCCTGTGGCCAAAGTACTAAAAGCAGGCCTTTCAGTGAAAGGAAAGGCAAAATGAGAAACAGAGTTTTGAACTGTGGGGTTCATTGCCCTGGGGTTCTCCCGCCTCTAGCCCACAGGTTCCTCTAGAGCTGACTCTGCTCTGGGCCCAGCACATAAGTCTAGTCCAGTGCTTTCCCACATTACAGTGCCCTTCCCCGGGGTCTTCCTCAGTGTGCCCCCCTGTCCAAACTGGAACTGACCTGCTGGTCAGCTTCACTGTGTCTTTCTCTGCAGCCTGCACCTGCTCCCAGAGGAACAGCCCAGACTCACTTGCACTTTCCCTAACACAGAGGGTTCTAACTGCTTGGAGGTCCCACCCCTCACCACAGATGCCCTTTGACAGCAACAGCCCCTTTCGTGTAATTGTTCACTTCAAATAGTGAAGCCTAGACACCTCTTCATGTCTCTGGATGCTGCCACCACACTGTCAAAGTGTTTTCAAATCTACTAGTGAGAAGAGTTTGATTTAGCACAGAATCTACTGTTTCTTGGTTTATAACCCTGAGGCTAGAAAAGAGGCTTTTTAAAACCACCCTGATATTTGCAGTAGGATTTTAATAGAGTATTTTATTTGAGACAGGCCACTGAACACATACACCAATGAGTGAATTTACCTAGGTGGTCAACATCCAAAGCTTGCCTCTTAAGTGGTAGATAAGGAAAGACAGAGGAAATCACTGTGTAAGCAAACATCTACTGTGGCTAAATCCCTGAAAATCTTTCTTCAAGTCCTTCTCAGAGGTGGAAAATGGTTCCTTGGCAGACATGCCAACTTTGAATAAAAAGAGAAAATAATTTACTATCCTTCAGTTTACTCTTATCTTTATCTGCCCCAGAGGAAAATATTGGTTTTTCAGTGTGCTTCATTGTACCTGTTCAGGTGTTTGGGAATGTTAAGTAGGTGGTGGGTAGCTATGATTTGACCAGGCACCAAAGGTAGGAGAAAATTCTCAGCCTACTAAAATTACGCAGGTTATTATAAAGAGTCGTGTAGAAACGTGCTATTGATCGACAAAGGACAAATCCTCCTTGTAGAAATTTCCAGGATCATTTTGAAAATTAGACATGACCTTGTGTTTGAAAACATCTGTCACATAGTAGACACTAGAAAAATGTTGCAAATTTCAAGGCAAATTTGGCCTTCTTACAAACTCCTCTGAGAAATGAAGAGGGTTATTGTCCTAACCAATTATAACAGTTGCTCTTCATTGAACATCTACTGTGTACCGGTTTATGGGAGAGATGGCAAGTGTTTATCTATATGATGTCTTGCTCTCTTTCCTGGGCTCATGGAGAGACTACATTCCCAGTCTACTCATAGTTAAAAAGGGTCATGTATTTAACCCTTGCCACTGAAATATGAGTAAAAGCATGTTTGTCATCTCTAGGTCAAGGCACTGAGATCCAGTCAGCCACCTCCATGCTTTCTCTTCCATTCAACAGCAAACATGGAGAACCCACGTTGAGGTGTGGAGCCACATTATAGAAACAACCTGGTTCTCTAGGTCACTGCCAACCCACTTCAGGTTTTATGTGCACAAAAAAGAGAAATATTTGTTGTGTTAACCCATTCATATTTCAGGGTTTTTGTTGTTGTTGTTGTTGCATCAGATAGCAGTTACTTTATTTGAGTAATATACACAACTACTATTTCTATTGTCAGGCTTATTAAAAATATTTTAATCATAAAGCTAGTGGTAGTATGCATATTCTTGTTGGAAAAAATTTTAATACCAATAAATCACAATCTCACAACTTTCCTCTAAAATTCAGCCCCCTTTTCAAAAGTAGCCACAATTAATAATTTGATGTGTGTCATTTTAAAGCCCACTCAAAGCTTTTTAATACATAGATATGCCATGAAAATATATTGAGTTTTTAACATACATAGGTAACAATGTATATATTGTTGCGCCATTTGCTCTTTTTATTTAATGAAGTGAATGCACAATCTCTTTTTTTTGAGATGGAGTCTCACTCTGTTGTCCAGGCTGGACTGCAGTGGTGCAATCTCCACTCACTGCAACCTCCGCCTCCCGGGTTCAAGCGATTCTTCTGCCTCGGCCTCCCGGGTAGCTGGGATTACAGGCACACGCTACCATGCCCGGCTAATTTTTGTATTTTTAGTAGAGACGGGATTTCACCATATTGGCCAGGTTGGTTTTGAACTCCTGACCTTGTGATCCTCCCGCCTCTGCCTCCCAAAGTGCTGGGATTACAGGCATGAGCCACCACACCTGGCCAAATGCAGAATCTTTTTATGACAGCAGGTATAGATCCTCCTCACTTTTTAAGCTAATTTCTAGAATTCTAAAGTGTACATGTGCCTCAATTAACTATTCTCCTTCTGATAGACACAGAAGTTGCTTCCCATTTGTTGTTATGATGAATAGAACCAAAATTAATACCTTTGAAGATGAATTTTGGAGTAAATATGCATGGTTCCTTATAGGAAAGACGTAGTGAAGCAGAAGTATGGTTAAAGTGGAGAAGGTGTGATGATTGCAAAATTTTATAAATATTGCTAAAATTTCATCAAAAAATGCTCTATTGACTCACATTACCACAAACTAAAGTATGTAGATACCCTGCACCCTTATTTGCATATTATTTTATCAATCTTAAATTTTGGTTAAACTTTGGGGTAAAAATATTATCTCACTGTAATCTTAATTTGTTTCCTTGTTTTCTAATTTGGTTGAGCAGAAAATTCACTTAATTCCTTTCCCCTATAAAGGAAGATTTCTGCAGTGATGTCTTGAGTACCAGAATCCCTTTGGTCATGCCTTGAAATTCTGAAATGTTGATAACACATTTCCCTTTACTTTGAGAGGAAAAGATTTGGTCCGAATGACCAGGTGCCAGGAAGTGGTTCCAGACAAGTCACCTTCAGTTTGTGAGGAGCATCTGGAGGATTCAGGGGGAGAGCAACTTTCAGAGTCCATTAGAGAGACCACATGCTAAACTAAGCCCACAGAACCCAAGGCAGCTGGCAGTCAGGGGTTTGGATCTAGAGTACAGCATAAGGTAGAGAAGGAACCAGAAGGAGAGAGGGCAGAGAGTCTGATGGAGGGCCTGAACAACTTCCATGAACTGATTTGGGAAATCTCTGAATAATCGTTACCAGCCTGAAATTGTAGGGTGATCTGAGTGGGCAGATCTATTGAATGAAAGGATCAGAAGCAGCCTGGTTGCCTGGGTCACCTGATGGCAGAAAGCCTCTGCCAACCCATATCAGGTTTTATTTGCATGGACACCTCACGATCCCTTAGAATTCTCCCCTACTTACTATCTAGCTCCCCTTTGTCACTCAGCAATTCTAGTGATGGATTTTGAGAGAGTTATATGTCTTGACTACCCTGAGGGTCCGATACACCCTTGCCAGAGTGCCAGAGCTCACTGGTATCTTCATGCCTATTTGAGGCAGGTATTTCTTTCCCTTTGGAGAGTGGATCCTCTCCACCGAGGCTAGGGCTATGTGAATAGGTAGGGTTAGTTGAAGATGACAGATATTCACTAGTGATGTGACAGCAGTTGAGGTAGGCTCGGCGTATCAGTGTAGCAGTGAAAGAGGGTATGCAACTGCAAGGAGGGGGAGATTGGAGAGGAGATTGATGCTAAGTACTGCAAGTTATACTACAGATAAAAGGCTGGGTGTGGACATGTCTCCTAAAACAATCCAGATGATGCCCTCAACTCTGACTGCTTCCCATAGTCTCAGAGTTCTTGGCACACCAGAGGGTAGGTGCCTGCTGGCTGTATTTGCTGGCCTATGTTGCCACCAGATACTGTAGACATTGCCCAAGGTGTAGACATTTGCAGAGTGAATGGTGAGCTGATGGAGATGGCACACTACCTTTTTTAAATGATGGTGGCTGATAGAGATGTGTGGAATCCAATGCAGAAAGCATCACATACCATCCTGTTGCTGGGATATGCACCTTCAAGGTGAGAATGTGAAAGCTTGGGAGGGAGACATTCATAATCACACTCTCAGTAATAGATTCCATGGAGGCAGAACACCCTACCACGGGGTAGGCTCCACATTTTGGTACTGTGATTTATTCAGTTTTGGTGCTTTGATTCATTCATTTATTCATTAAACATTTATTGAACATATACTGAGAGAAACCCTACATAAACAAAAGAAAAGGAAATGGCAAGGCACTTGATTTAGGCTGTGGGTGTGAGGATGGTGAAGAGGAGTCACATTTGAGTTTTGGAAAGTTAGGGACTATGTGAAAGGGCGAGGGACAGTCTATAATGACTGAATCCTGAAGGTTGGATAACTAGGTAAAAGTTTCCCTTAGCTGAGATTGAGGATAAAGGAGGAGGAAGAGTTGGTGGTGATTTGCGTTAGGAGTAGAAGTGAGTAACGGTGTGGCAGATGAGGTCAGTGTGGGCCCTATGGATGGTAATGTTCTGATGGTTATCCAAGTGATGTTCAACGGAAAGTAGAAAATGTGAAGTTGGCTATCAGGACAGAAGCAAGATCAGATTTGGCTGTCAGAAGAGGTCATGTGAGGCCATAGGTTGAGGTAAAATCAAGTGTTTTGCATATAGTGGCCCAAATTCTATAAAATCTCTTCTGCCGCAAATACATTCTGCTTCTGCACAGGCACCTATCTGTGTGGATTTCATTCTGCCCAATACACTGTATCCCAATTTTGCTGCTTAGCTCTCCAGCACTGCAGAAATGTGGCCACCTACCTCTGCATGCCCAGCCTACCTTGCCATCCCTTCTCTTGTTTTCAAACCCCTCATTGCCCACCCCACTCCCACCTGGACACACACAAACACATTCTGTCCTCCTATCCACTCATGTCTTTTCTATTTTCAGCACAGGACTGGCTGCCCTCTCTTCAACCCACCATCCTCATTAGTAACTTGCACAGGCCTTGCCTTCGTGCTGACCCCAATCCCTGTCTCCACTCCCTTTCTAGCACTGTTTCAAATTCTCCTATGGGAAAGAGACCTCTGCTACTCCCTTTAGGACAGTGGGATTTCTTGTCACCCATGTCTCTTTCTTTTGAAAGTCTTCTCAGTTCACATCCATGCATGCAATCCCTCAGCAAGCGCAGTGAGTTTGGCTGCCTTTGCTTTCATCTGTCGTTTCTGCTCCCCAGCATGGCATACAATGGCCTTGACTGATGCTCACATGGCTCAGTCTCAACCAAATCTATTACAGATGTGCAGCTGAATTCCCTATAGTATCACAAGTCAGAGGGGTTCTTATATGAGTTCCTGCTTCAAGGAACAGAGAAGGATAATTTGTGTCTGGAGTTCACAGTATTATCTCTAGTCACACTGCTTTCACACTTTCAATGATGTGGGTTTCTTTTTTGTTTGTTTGTTTGGTTGTTTTTTTTTAATGCCTGGTATGTGTATGGGCTCATCTTATCACCAGGGCTTCAGGTACTAAGAGGAAAAAGCTGGCCCTACCCATTGGTACTCAATACTCAGACACAAGAAACAAGAGTGTAATTCTGCTTCTCACTTCCCACCCCTTGGGCTATCGTCATTATTATAATTATTCTTCAACATATGTTAACACCACCATATAGTGCCATTATTTTTACTTTAAAACAGTGTCTTTTAAAGACATTATATATATGGCATATATATAGCATCTTGTTACCCTTTCCAGTGCTCTTTATTCCTTTGTATAGATCCAGATTTCTGTCTGATGCCATTTTCCTTCTTCCTGGAGACTTGCTTTAATGTTTCTTGTAGTGGACATCTGTTGGTGATAAATCCTTTCAGGTTTTGTATTTTTGAAAAATCTTTTATTTCACCTTTGTTTCCGAAAGATAGATTCACCTGATAGAGAATTCTAGGCTGACAGGTACTTTTTGTTTCTTTCAGTACTTTACTAACCACCAGAAGATAGGCATTAACACTACTGTCTTCTATCTTAGATCGTTTTTGAAGGGAAATCTGCTGCTATCTTTATCATTGATCCTCTGGAGGTAAAGTGTCTTTTATTAATATCCTCTGTTTACTTTTAAGAGTTTCTCTTTGTTAGTGGCTTTAGGCAATTTGATTACAATGTGCCTTACTGTTGTTTTCTTCATGTTTCTTGTGTTAGGGGATTCTTTTAGCATCTTGGATCTGTGGGTTTATAGTTCTCATGCCATTTGAGTTAAAATATAGAGCTAGTTTCTTTTGTTTCCCGTCTCCCAGAGATTGCTGTGGTTCCTTACTGGATGTCCAATGTCTTAAAAGCACTTCCCTCCACTTTTTTTTTTTTTTTAAAGCATATATTCACTGTTCTTCTTGTAGTTGTTGTTGTTCCCAATAGGAGGGTAAAACTGCTCCCTGTTACTCCATCTTGGTAGGAAGCAGAAGTTTTTCTAAAGTAACTTTTTTTCTTCAGCACATCTCAATGTCTTTAACAAGATAAAGTACATTGTTAAACTTTACAAGTGAAGTATGTGTGCTGGGCATGGGGAAGGTGCGATATTCAAAATGATATTCTGACGATTTATCAACTTAATTTAATAATTATTGCCTTGATTATGTCCTTTTTAAAAAATTCATATTGCCATCTCAGCAGTTCAGGCCCTTGTTGTATAAACTACTATAGTGTTTTTCCTCCAAGTTTTTATATTTCCAGTATGTCTCCCTCTAATCCATCACAACAGATGGCAAGCAGAAGGAAGGCTAACGTCACTAAATTGGAGACTGGCTATGACACACACATTGAATTAACAACTTGAGGCTCCCAGGGCGTGGATACCGAAGGAACTTGCCAGAGCAGAGCTCAGTGGCTTACCGTGTTTACTTACTTCCGGTCCAAATGGCCTCTCCTATCGACCCATTCCTCAATCTGTAAAGTGTTTGTCAAGTTCAAAAGGTGGAAGGGAACAACTAGGTCTTGTACTCTTTTGATTTTGCTGTTTTTCTTTTCCTGTTCTACCTTGCTGAACTGTTGGTCAAGCCCTTGGGATAAAACTAAAACAAAAATGTAAAAAGTACAATTTCACTCCAGTTTCCTGCCAAAATTATCTTGTCCGTTAATGTCCCACATAACAACATACTGGGTCAAATAAGTTTTTATTCTATAGAGTTAGAAAATTATTTCTTTTTAAAGTTGAATATTTGCATGTCCTTTCTAACTAAGACTTCTCTCTTAAAAGATTACCAAGCTATTCAAATGTGCAAGATGGAATGAATTTGGATAATCTGTATTGAGAATTTCTGATGTTCTTTTTGAACAATTTTTAAAAATTGATAAGCAAATGACACATCTCATGATGTAGTATAAAAGAAAATATATGTTAAGCAGTTTTTTACTCAAATTAATTTCCACATGAACATTGTTTGTTCGGAAAATCTATACTGAGTACTCACTATATGCCTTCTCCATGTCTCTGTAAAATATATATTTTATAAAAGTGTACAGTTTTAATTGATGCATAGCCTTTTTTCCTACTGAGATTCCTTCATATTTTGAGAATATGGTCTGGGTATATGGTATACAATACTGTGACCAAAAATTACATGTGGTTATTAAGCACTTGAAATGTGGCTCCTCTGAACTGAAATGTGCTATAAGTATAAAACACACTTCAGATTTCAAAGACTTCATACAAAATTAAATAACAGAAAAGATCTAAAACATATTTTAAAAACCTGATATCTTAAGTCTACATAAAATATATGATTAAAAATATTTTCACCTGTTTCTCCTTTTTAATGTGCCTTTTAGAAAGTATAAGATTAAAAATATAGCATGTATTAAATTTCTTTTGGGTAGTTCTGGTCTGGATATTGATTATTCAGCAAATTTTTGGGCAGTTTTTTCTCAAAGAATGAGAGAGAAGACAGTAATTCTTGTCAGTGTTATTCATAATTATTAGGACATTTCTACCACTAATAAGCAGTAAGTCAATAGATAAGTGAATTCTTTCTAGGTCTGCCTCATTAGCACAGAAGGATGAGGAGGCTGGGTGATTTGGATAATTGCTAAGTCTCCCTCTGACTCTAATTCTGTATAATCTAAGTAGTTAAATAACATCATAAATTGTAAGGTCCAAGACATGGGCAACTTACTATGTGTGAATGAATTAATTAAGAAAGCAAAGAATAAAAATATTAATTGTCAATGAATATTTTTAAATGTTAATTTCACGTATTTGTTAGTAAAGTAAATACTGTTTATTGTACATAAAATAGAGAAGATTTTAAAAATAATAGCATCTAACACTAGTGAAAGGATAGAGTGAGACTTTTACTATATATAAAGAGCTTTAAAAAGATCTTTAACATTTTTCCAAGCAATTTCACTTCTAGAAATTTCGCTTAAGTTAACAACCAGAGATACACACAGAACTTAGTATATGATGATGTTCATTCTAGCCAAGCATGAACCAAAGCCAAGGCCAAGGGAAAATCATGGCAAGCAGGTAACTGCTGGTGACAGGCAGGTCTGTGGAAATATGTAAATCACTCCTTTGGTGACAGAAATAACGAGGGGACACATTGAGAAGGCCATGATTTCTGCGTTGGCAGGAAATGTAACTGTTGCTGTAATTTGTATTTAAATGTAGATGTGGCTCCATTTTCTAGTGATAGAGTGGTGATATCAGGGAAATTTTAGATTGCATGTATAAAGAAATACATTTGCATCAACATATTTATCTATAGATAGATAGATAGATAGATAGATAGTTTTATTTACTGAATGGAATACACTGTGATGGAGTCAATTACTGGTCCCAGTTCTTTACCCCTCCCTATATCTTTATTCTTGTCACAGCCTCATCATGAGCAGATTGTACTTTCCCAATTATTATCTTTGGGCTCAGCCGTGTGACTTTCTTTGGCCAATTGTTGTGACTTAAGCAGAGTGCTAAAATGTGCTTCTACATTGAGGCATGCTTTCTTACACGTTTGCCATCACAATTAGAAAAAGTTCCAGTCAGTTCTCTAGTCCCAGCCAACCTACAGTGTGCAGCAGAGCCACTTCAGCCAACTCACAGACCATGAGAACAAATGGCTGTGTTAAGATGCTGAGTTTTGTGGCTGTTCTTTAGGCAGCAGCAATTAAGAAATAAGTGCATTAAAGGATACTAGTGGTCACAAAAAAGTACTGATTTTTTTTTATGTTCTTCTTGTTTTCCACAGGGAGCACATATTATTCTTAAATATATTTTTGAAGGTTAAGAAAAATACATATTAAAAGGTATGGAAAATTTGAATTGTACATATTTGAAAAATCATTAAAATGAGAAAAAATAAGCAATAATTTTCAAAGAATTGTTAAATAACATATTATTATTTCACTTATAAAATGCACAAAAATTAAGATTATCTGTAGACTATTCTCTCCCAAAATGGCAGATTAACACAAAGCAAACTTAGAAGATAAATCCTTAATAGTTCATGGTTTTCTATATAGTTCGTGGAGAGTATTTATCTCACATTGTCTAGAAAGGCAAATGCAGTACTTAAAAGAATGGGATTCTTGAGTCAAATACCTAGTGTTTGAATCCAGGCTCTACCATTTACTAGCTGTGTGATCTTGTGTAAGTTACTTAACCTCTCCGTGCCTCTTTTCTCATCTGTAAATTTGGGGTAATAATAGTACCTAACTAAATTACTTTGAGAATTAAATGTAAAACATTCAGAACAGTGTTCACAAATTCATAAGCATTTTATGTACATGTTAACTATTATTTTATTATCGAAAACATTTTTGATGAGTTTTTATTTTACATGTTGGGAATTAATTGACCTTGACTACGGAGAGAAAATAGACTCCATAGAGAACCTTAGTACTTAAAAGAAAAGCTGGGATATAGAAATAATAAAGTTCTGACAGGGAGTAGTTCCTAAAACACTATAGGAGGGGTTCTATTAGTATTAATTAAGTCAATAAAAAGCATTAATATTTTTAAAGTTCAGCCATGGCTATCACATGAATTTATTAGCCTTAATTTCTCACTTCCTATTTATGTAGGGATAAATGAAATGCTTTAATGGAGAGACATTTCCATTTTTTGTCATGAGTGTATAGCTAAGCAATGAAGAGCTGAGAAACTCAGCTTGGACCACATCTTGAACTAAGTAAGATTTCAGGGTAGTCTGGTGTCCAAGGATATCTCTTATCGTATTTTTTAAATAAATCTGAGCACGTTCTGATGATCTCTTTTGAGAGTAATATGGAAGAAGAATTAGAATATGTTGGAAGTGCGGCATATCCAAAGCATTGTCTTCATGTATACTTTATAGATTTTAAGTGATTTTTAACTTAATTTTTCCAAGCTGGAATATTTTCTGTCATAATTATTAGCCTCAAAGGTATTTCACTTTTATTTATACAAATGTTTAGAATTTATGATTAGATGTGTGCATTTAGGCTAGTTGGACTTCCTTTATTTTTTATAGATGTGGCTTTTGGAATTTAGCATTACGCTTTTTCCAGTAGAATACGTATATATCTGAAACATTTTCCTACTCGACTCTATTGTCATGCTGTATGTAAAATGACATTTAGTTTGTTTTTCATTGGCTAGAAACAATAATATAAATCTTAATTATGTACTGGGATAAAATTTATTTTTTAGTTCAGCCACATTGTGGTTTAGGCTGTGGGGGATAGCCTAGGAAACTAACCATCCTTTATCATTTCTTTCCAATTGGGAGAGAGCACCTGGAATTCTAAACAACCAACTTCATAGCTAAATGTATGGAAGAAAAGTTCTTTATAAATTGGGCTTTGCTTGTACTAAGAGGAAAATATTAAGACCAATCTCACACCGGGTGCAGTGGCTCACATCTGTAATCCCAGCACTTTGGGAGGCCAAGGTGGGTGGATCACGAGGTCAGAATTTCAAGACCAGCCTGGCCAACAAAGTGAAATCCCGTCTCTACTAAAAATACAAAAATTAGCCAAGCATGGTGGTTGAAGCAGGAGAATCACTTAAACCTGGGAGGCAAAGGTTATGGTGAGCCAAAATCGCACCGCTGCACTCCAGCCTGGGCTACAGAGAGGGGCTCCATCTCAAAAAAAAAAAAACAAAAAAAAAAAACCAGTCTTTCCATGCAAAACATAAATGGAGAACTAAGGCAAGGTAATTCAACCATGATTTATATGTTCAAGATTTGAAGTCAAACTACAAGGATAATATACCAAAATGCATATGTATGTTGTAATGTTCATTTCCAGTTCCAGTTAGCTCTACATTTTATTGATCTGATAAGCACACTTGCTACCTAAAGCCAAACACAATGTAGATTATCTGTCAGTCTGTTATAATTGAAAGCCTCTAAAATGTTTGGACTTGTTGGCACAAGAATTCCACATCCAGGAATCTATATAAAGGTCTCTTTTCTGGAACTGTGCTACATGTAACACTGTTTTGACTATTCCTTTTTTTTTTTTTTTTTTTTTTTGCTAAACATGCTATTGCTTTAGCTTCTGTATTAGTCAAGAATAGGCTGGGCTATGCTAGAGTTAGAAATTAATCCTGAAATGTTAGTATTAATCCTAAAATGTCAGCATCTCACTATAAGAAAGGTTTATTTATTTATAACATTACATGTTTAATGGGTATGGGGAAGAAAAGGGCGTTAAGTGTTTGTTCCACATTGTCACTCAGAAATTTGAGTTGACAGATGCTCCATCTGTGAATTCCCTGCTCATTGAGGTAGGAATGAGAAGCCAGAAAGTCTCCAAGGGGCTTTTCTCTGATTAAGCCAAACCAATAATTTTCTTTCCCATTTCATTGACTGCAACTAGTTATATGTCACTGGTGAGCTGTAAGAGGTCTGAGAAACAGAGTTCTCCTTGTGCCTAAGAAGAAGGGATATGAAGCTACGTTTGGGGAGTGTAGCACTGTCTCTGCCACAGTTTTCAAGACACTACCCTGTTCTGGCTCTTCTATTTCTCGGACTGCTTTTTTTCTTCATCTCCTCAATAGAATTCTCCTTCTTCATCTCACCCGTTAAACATTGATGTTCCTCAAGTTACCATATCCAGGCTGCTAATACTTTCCCTGCACAGCTATCCCTAGGTAACTTCATCTACTCCTGCAGCTGCAACTAACTATATGCTTCTAACTTCGACATCTATTATCCCAAGACTTAATTTACCCACAAAGCTTTAAACACAGATCAAACTATGACTGGTTCATGGATATCTCGAGCTCAGTGTAAAGAAATATAAACTCATCTTGTCTTCCAAAATTACCTTCTCCTGTTTCCTTATTCCTTATTCCTTAGTGGCAGCATCATATATCCAAGTCTGGATTCCTCCTTATCATTCCCACCTGTTAGTATTATGCATCAACTTGACTAGGTTATGGTCCCCAGGTGTTTGGTCAAACATCAGTCAAGATATTGCTGTAAAGGTTTTCTTTTTAAGATGTGACTAACATTTAAATTACTAGATTTTGAGTAAAGCAGATCACCCTCCATAGTTTGGGTGTGCTTCTTTCAATGAGTTGAAGGTGCTAAAGAGCAACAACTAAGGTTTCCCAAAGAAAGAAATTCAGTTTCAAGACTGCAACATAGAAATCTTGCCTGAGTTTCCAGTCTGTTTGCCCTTCCCTGCAGATTTCAGACTTGATACTGTCACCCTATCACGTACCTGAGTTTCCAGCCTTCCAGCTTACCTTATGTATTTCAGACTTGTCAACCCTATATATATAACTATATATATTATATACATTATATATATATAAAACTATATATTATATACATAATATAGAACTATATATAATATATTATATATTTGCTCTATGGGTGTGTGTGTTTGTTCTTTTGCTCTTATTCAGAGCTCTGCCACTTCCATTCAGACTTGCCAACCATATATATATATATATATATATATATATATATATATATGAAACATATTTGCGCTGTATGTATGTGTGTATGTGTGTGTGTGCTCTTTTGCTCTTATTCAGAGCTCTGCCACTTCCATCCTGGGTAATTGAGCTGAAGACTCTGTTATTGACAAGGTTCAGTATCTTGAAGTTATTTATCTTATTTTCTGCCATTTATAGTTTCTTTGTCTCCTCCCTTATTGTTAAACTAACTTTATGTTTCTCACAGTTTTAGCAATTCCTTTCAAAATGTTGGCAGCTTCTAAATGGCCAAGGGATGAATCCAGACAACCAGATTTTTAAGAAGCATATCAAAGTAAAATCAGTTTCTTGTGGATGACCTGAATGACTGTATTGTTAGCAGAGTGCATTTCTTTTGATATAGAGACTCTGGCTGCTCAAAGGCCTTGCTTAATTATCTCCTTTACTGTGATGTTCCAGCTAGAATCTTGAGATAAATGGGGTGTTACTCCATTTGCTCTTAAGGACTCCACCAAATTGTTTTAAGTTTATTTTTAATCAGATGGCCAAGGTACATTTAATCAGTGTCCATATTGATCTATCAACTACCTTATTTCTACCACTTTTCAATACATTTCAATCTATTCATCTTTTCTACTTCTCTACTCAAACATTCACCACCATCAGTAGGGATCTCCTGGGTGATCAATCCAATAGAAACTTTTAAAATTATGATGTTTATTTTTAACAAAAGTTATGTTTGTCTACTATAGCACATTAGAAATTTTTTAAGTTTAAAACATGAATGAACTAATTACCCATAATCCTACCGCCCAAAGATAGCAGTTAACCATTGTTAGCACTTCAAACCATTGTTAATAATTTGATGCATTTTATTTCAGAAATCTCTATATTTCTGACAATAATGTATATTACAGAAAGGTAATAAAGTGCTATAAGACAGAATTATCTTTTTCTTTTTAAAAATAATACTTCATAAATATATAAATGTATTAGCATATATTAAATATTCACCTAATATCAATGATTGATCTGTACAAAGACTGGTGCGTTTTATGTGTAATTTCATGAGAGCAACCATTTCTCCACTTTAATCAACATTTCACACACACGAGAGTCTGTTTCATTTATATGTCTATTTAGCACCAATATAATACTGTTTAAATGATTATATATTTAGAATATATTTCAGGCCAGGTGCGGTGGCTCATGCCTGTAATCCTACCACTTTGGGAGGCCAAGGCAGGTGGATCACTTGAGGTCAGGAGGTCGAGACCAGCCTGGCCTACATGGTGAAATCCAGTCTCTACTAAAAATACAAAAATTAGCCAGGTGTGGTGGCAGGTGCTTGTAATCCCAGCTACTCGGGAGGCTGAGACAGGAGAATCACTTGAATGCTGGAGGCAGAGGTTACAGTGAGCCAAGATCTTGCCACTGCACTCCAGCTTGGGCAACAGAGTGAGACTCTGTCTCAAAAAAAAAAAAGTGTATATATATATAAATGTGGTAGGTAGTATTTCTTCCCAGTGATTTTCTTTTTTAATATTTTATAAGCTGTTTGCTATATTTATTCTTTCAGACAACTTTTAGAATTACTTTGTGAAATTCTAAATAAAAATGGTATCTAGATTTTGAGTGGGTTTAAGTTAATCCTATATATTTTTTAATGACCCACATGCTAATTTATCATTTTTACCAAAAGCACTTTTTGATTCTTATCCTACTTTAAAACACTTCACATAATTGGTTACCTTTCTATGCTTGGCATTTTCTTCCAAGATGCTTCTGGAACTCCATTCACCCTCAGTTTTCCTCTCATATTTCTACCTTTTTCTTCTCATTGTCCTGTGGTCTTCAACTTTGGGGTCCAATCCTGAAACATTTAATGTTCTCAAAGGTTATGTCTTTGGATCTCCTCTTTTTTCGTCATGTAAACCCTCCTTGAAGACTTTGTTCTCTCCCATGGCTTCAGCCTCTACCTAGGTATTGATATCTCTCAACTCAAAATTTCCAACATTTCTATGCACTATGTTCTAGAAGATACATCCTATCAGTAAAAAGTCTTTAATATAGAGATGTTGGCTCCTTAAAGACCTGGCTTAATCACCTTCTCTACCGTGAGGTTTCAGACAGAATCTTATAAAATACATCCACTTATATGTCTGTCAGGTATTCCAAATGAAACCTGCCCCAAATCTAGACTCATAATTTTCTCCTCACCATCTTGCTTTTCCTCTTTTTTTTCCCCCTAGGATAATATCACCACCATATTCCATTACCAATTCTGGAAATCTAGGAATCAACATTAATCCCTATACCTCCCTCAGATAATCAGTCTTTCTCTGATATCTAGCATATCTACCTATGTCTTAGTCATTTATCACCACAATAATGCTACCTAATAAACCACCCCAAAACTCAGTGCTATCCAACAATAAACATTTATTCTCATAGTCATAGTTCTGTCAGATTTTTGGACAACTCTGCTTTAGGCTGTGAGTCTGAAGGTTAGATGTAGGTCTATTATATATGTGTTCATTCTGAGGCCAAGACTGAAAGGACAGTAACTGCCTGAGAAGTAGTTCTCATAGCAGATCACAGGAGTCCAAGAAAGTCAAGCCAAATGGTCCAAGTACATGCCAACGCTCTGCTCACCTCATATCCACTAACACTCTATTGGCCAAAGAAAGTCACATGATTAAGCCTAACATCAAAGTGACGGGAAAGTACATGTTGGCCATCATGAAACCTTAGCATGGGTGTATATATGTATAGTTATTTGAAGTAAGTAATAAATTGAGACTAATGATTCAACCTACCACAACCTAATAACATCACTCCACTCAAATTAATTCCATTCTCCCCTACCACTGTCAATGACTTGGTTTGTTCCTCTTAATTTCTCCCCACATTAATGAATAACCTCAACTATTCTCAGTGATTTTATTCTTGCCCCCATTCAACGCATTCTTCACACACACACATTAGAGTCATATTTATACAACACAAATTGTGTTAGATTACCCTTATATTCAAAATCTTTGTGAATCCTCCCAAAAAATATATATGTTTCTTAGGAGGTCATATAAGGCCACACTTGTCCTGACTGTAGTTTCTTTTTCACAATTCTTAACCCACACTTCATCTGATCATAATGAAATCTTTGCCGTTCTCTGGACAGATTTGAAAAAGAACTTTGCACTTGGAAGATCATACCACTAGTTTCTAAAACTGCCTGACATATAGTTGATACTAAAAATAAATGTTTGGTAAAATAATAATTGTAAAAGTCATTAATTCAAGAAATATCATTTCCTAGTTTTTGAGACTTTGCTGGGCTTATTAAATTATGTAAAAATATTGTTTGAACAGTTTAGCCTTTGAGCTGGTTCTAAAACTTGATAAAACATCATTTTTCTTATATGGCCTTTGCTATATGTCATATATTTTCTCATGTATCTTGTTTCTAAAATCTTTCATAATCTATACTCAGGTTATTATTCAGAAAATCTCATTTCAGATGATCTGTTAAATTAGGACATATTCAAAGAGAAATAAAAAATGAATGTTTTTCTCATCACAAAATAATGAGTGTTTCTACCTTTGGAAACAAAATGTTTGATAATCCCTCTAGAAAAGCTTTACTGTGATTGAATTATACCTTAGAAAATTTATAAAGATAGAAACAAACCAGCACAATGTATATGTGTGGCTTAACATGGTAGAGTGGAAAGAATATGAGTTTTGGAAGTAGTCTAGGATCTATTTGCCAGCCTTGCCATTTTCATTTATTTAATACATACAGAAGTATCCACTGTATGCAAATCAATATAATAGTGGACACTAAGGTGAACAAAACATACATACTCTCACAGTTCAATGGGAAAGTTGGGATGGTAGAAATTATTATTTACCGATATCTATTTCTCTACTTTTGAACAAATAGGAAAATTGCACTTTCTTTCCCCCTGTAAAGATAGATTTTTGCCATGTTACTTGCTTTGTCCAAATGAAATACAGACATGTGTCCCTTTCATAAGAAGGCATTTGGTCACCTGTGCTCAACTCTCCAGCCCTCACTTTCTCCTATTAGCAATCATGGCAAAACATGTTGAGATAGCAATGCCATAAGCTATTGGAACTTTCATCAGCATATGTCACGAAGTAACTAACGTGAACAGGAAGGACCCTCTTGCTGACCTACTTTGAACATGTAATGTGAGAAAAAAAATGTATTTTAAGGCTCTAATATTTGGAAGATGTTTACTACAGCAGCATAACCTAGACTAACCTAATGGGTACGATGGGGATAAAATAAGTAATGACAAGGAGATACTTATAACAAAAGTGGTAGGGAGTAGGGTGGGCAAAGGGTGCCACTGAAGTTAAAGACAGAATGAATGACTATTGTGTGGTGGGTTAAAGAGACTTTTTTGAGGAAACTGTGATGAATTATGTCATAGTTAGCCAAGTGAAGAATGTTAAATAGGGAAGCATTGCCTGACCTCTAAGCCTCAGGGTAGAATGACTCAACATATTAAATATGCCCCGTGGAGCACTGGCCCTATAGTAAAGGCTTAATAAGTATTACTTCCTTTTTCTCATAATCTCTGAATTGGTTTCTGCCAAAATATTTATTTCCCATTCACTTGACATGACCTAGACTTCTGTCTCAATTTCTTCTGGTAGTCACCTTAACCTTAGATGAGAAGATAATGCTGTATCTTTTAATTGCCTGCAAGAGTCTAACTCACTTCTACCAACAGCTGAAAACCCGGCATTAAAGAGTCTTAAACTTCACCTTTTAAAGAATTTTTATGTAGAACTGTCAAAGAATGGTCTCCTCAAATCACTACAGGCTCTTTCAACCCAATATGTCAAAACAGAACTTATGGGCTCTCCCCCAAACCGGGACCTCCTTAAGTCCTCATTTTAGTGTATGGCCCTACTAAGTACCCTGATGCTAGTGCCAGAAACCTGGGCATCATTTCTCTTCTTCATTATCCTCCCAAACGATAATCAAGAATCAAGGCCTGTTGATTCTATTGTTACTGTAATTTAAATAGTCTCATGTGTCTTAATTACTACTATTCCTCACCACTACCCTTCTCTTTGATTTGATCATTTGCCTTCTAACCACGGATTTCCCTACATATGCTTCTATGTACCCTTTCAATTCTTTCTTCCTCAAATTTTAAGTCTGAACCCCTTTTCCACCAATGTGGGAATGTATTATTCCATAAATGTAGAGAAGCAGGCTGAGTTATACAAATCCTATTCTCTGATAGTTCAAGGGTTGGCAATTGTAAAGGAATAGATAGCAAATATTCTAGGCTTTGTGGGCCATATAGTCTCTGTTGCAATTATTTAACTCTGCCTTTGTGGCACAAAGGTAGCTATGGATTATATGGAAATGAATGAGTGAGGATGTTTTCCAACCAACTTTATTTACAATTACAGACAAAAGTTGGAATTTGGCTTATGGATGATAGTTTGCCAACCCCTGCTTTAGATAAACTGTGTGTGTTTCTATCAGCCAAGTCCCTTCCACTCTCAAGTCCTCCACACTTACAGCTTCTTGTTTCTAAAATGTTCTTTCCCTTTTACTTTCCTGATTCTGCTTCAGTCTTTTAGCCTCGACTAAAATGTCATTGCCTTAGAAAACCTTCTTATATTTCTCTTACCTCTTGACTAGGTTAGTTCCCCTTCTATATGTTCTCAGAAAACAAAGCTATGAGAGTATTTTACTTGTATTTTAATAATGATCTGTTAAATTATTAGTTTAAAATCTCCCTCTATATGGCCAGGGATTGTTTGCCATGTTCACTGCTAACTCCAACAGCACCAAACACAGTACCTAATCCAGAGTAGGTGCTCAGTAAGTATTTGTTGAATCAATGAATTATAAAATAATTAGACCTAAAACTTTGTATTTGGAGCCAAAAGGCAATGATAATACTTCAATGTGATTTTATTGGCCACAGTGTAAAATACTACAGCTAATCAGTCCAGCTGAAAGGGTGTTCAGAGTAAAGTCTTTGTTCATCCATGAATGAGGAGAAACAGCTTAAGCTATAGAAATTTTACCGTCAACTTAACAGCATTAGTCAAGAGATTTTAATAAGCAATTCACAATAATGATATGAGAAATGAAAGCCAAAGTAACTACCTGGAATAAGAAGTCAGCCATTAAAATGAAAACTTTGACTGAAACAACCCCCACTATTTCAAAAACAGGGATTTAAAGGCAAGACTGTTTATCCCTCTTCAGTCCTATTTTTTTCTCAAGTCCTCAACTTGGGTTCCCCATATTTCAGTGCCCAGGTACCCTGCCTACTATAGTTATAGGGTCTAGTACCACCTGTGCTTCTCCTAAGGACGATTAAGAATGTGAACATGAGAGGGTCAGCCATGGTTCAATCGAAGAAACAATCACTGGTAATGAGGTAGGGTAAAGAATTTATTATAGACATTTGACCTTATGTAATTGCTATACTTAATTCAACTGTTTATTCTGTGTTTGGTGCTGAGCCTGAAGTTATAGAGCAGGGGGTCATGAAGGAAAGATGGATGTCAAGTAGTGGAGTGCAGAACACTGGAACCTTCAAGGAATAAGCTGGATCCTGCATCTGTCTTAGAAGAACCCACACTTATCTCTCCCTGTGTCCAAGCCTCCTACTTCACTGCTGGGTAACTTGCAGGAGGAGTGGATGCTCTTGCCACCAATCTTCATTTGCTTCTGACTCAGGGTCTGGAGAAGCTAAAAAGAAAAAAAAAGTTACAATGAGAACAGAAGAAGCTGTGGACCCAGCTGCTGCCCATATCAACGACTAAACCAGTGCATCCACACAAACGTGAGTGGGCTACATCAGGTATCAACTGACATAGACTGATATGGTTTGGCTGTGTCCCCACCCAAATCTCATCTTGAATTGTAGCTCCCATAATTCCCACATGTCATGGGAGGAACCCAGTGAGAGGTAATTGAATCATGGTCTTTCCCATGCTGTTCTAGTGATAGTGAATAAGTCTCATGAGATCTGATGGTTTTATAAAGGGGAGTTCCCCTACACAAGCTGTCTTGCCTTCCACCATGTAAGACGTGACTTTGCTCCACATTCACTGTCAGCCATGATTGTGAGGCCTCCCCAGCCATGTGGAACTGTGAGTCAATTAAACCTCCTTCCTTTATAAATTACCTACTGTCAGAGGGAATGTAAATTAGTCTTTTGTCTTTATTATAAAAGTCATTCTAACTGGAGCGAGGCAATATCTCACTGTGGTTTTGGTTAAAATAATATTCAGCTATAAAAAAGAATGGCATCCTGTCATTTGCCACAACGTGGATGAACCTGGAGGACATTATGCCTATAATAAGCCAAGCCCCCCAAAAAATATAAGTACTGCAAGATCTTACTCATCTGTGGAATCTTAAAAAAATTATAAAAGAAATTAATACATCTTTATAAGCAGTGTGAGAACAGACTAATACATAGACCTTCAAGAGTAAACATGGATACTACTTCACTTCAGCCTTGTATGTCTCACGCATGCCACACTTGCAGCCACAGCTAACTGAAAATATACAGGGAAGGGAATTCTGGAAAATGTAACTCAGTTTAACCAAGTCGACCATGCATTACACAGCCACTGCAATAGGTTTCAGGCAAATCCAATAAAGGGTATGAGACTATGTTCTTCTTAAACTTACCTCTACTGCAGAATTTTGTGGTGGAGACTATAATTTGCAGAGAAAAAATCAGCATGAGTCTACCATAAAATTGCCACATTAAAGAGATGCTTAGGTAAAATTTCAATAAGCCAATCACAAAAGATGTGTTTTATGGCAAATGGCAGTTTTAGGGTTTAAACCTTTCAAGACAGTGAACACTGACAGTGGTTCTTCTGAAAGAAACAAATTCTGATAGCTCAAAAGGTTACAAATACAGATATCTCTTTGGTTATACTAGTTTCATTTTCTTTTGATATATCCCCAGTAGTGGGATTGCTGGATCATATGGTAGTTCTATGTTTATATCTTTGAGGAACCTCCATACTGGTTTCCATAATAGCTGTACTAATTTACATTCCTTCCAACAGTGTGTGAGGATTCCCTTTTTTCCACATCCTCAACAACACTTGTTATCTTTTCCCTTTGTTTAAAAAGTCATTGTAACTGGAGTGAGGCAATATCTACGGTGGTTTTGGAAAGGGAAAACACACACTGGGGTCTGTTGGGGGTGGGGGGTTATGGGGAGGAAGAGCATCAGGGCAAATAGCTAATGCATGTCGGACTTACTACCTAGGTGACGGGTTGATAGGTGCAGCAAACCACCACAGCACACGTTCAGCTATGTAGCAAACCTGCATGTTCTGCACATGTATCCCCGAATCTAAAATAAAATAAAATTTTTTAAAAAGAAAATAGATTTATTAGTTAACTTACAAACAGATTAAAGAGCTTGAAACAAGTAAAAAAAAAAAAACTCACTGTGGCTTTGATTAAAATGTTATTCAACTATAAACAAGAATGACATCCTGCCATTTGCCACAATGTGGATGAACCTGGAGGACATTATGCCTGTAATAAGCCAAGCGCAGGGAGACAAAGACTGCAAGATCTCACTCATATGTGGAACCTAAAAACATTAATCTCATAGGAGTAGAGAGTAGAATAGTGGTTACAGAGTCTGGGGAGAGAAGTGGTATAGAAACTAGGGAGAAGTTGGTCAATAGATACAAAGTTACAGTTAGGTAGGAGGAATAAGTTCTGGTGCTCTATTGCACAGTAGGGTGACTATAGTTAACAATAAAGTATTGTATATTTCACAACAGCTAGAAGAGAAGATTTTGAATGTTCTCACCACAAAGAAATAATAAATATTAGAGGTGATGGATATGCGAATTACCTTTATTTGGTGAATATACAACGTATACATGTGTCGAAACAATACATCGTACCCTATAAATATGTATAATTATGTGTCAATTAAAAATAAAATAAAACGTTAAAAAATACCATTACACTCATATTCCCTTCTTTGCTGTTTCCCAAAGTTTATGTGCCACTTGTAAAGTAATCATGACTCTGAATTTGGATTCTGGTGGCAATTCACAGAATAGTGGAAATATAATGGATCAGCATATCAGAGACCTGCGTTATAATACTACCTTTGTGATTCAATTTTGGGCTTCACCTTCATGCACTCTAAATAGTGGTTTGGATGGTCCTTAAGATCTTTTCCAATTATCCTATTACGATTTTGTGCCTTAGCACTTAGTATTCTTAGAGATACCATAGGAATCTTTCAGAATTCCACAATCCTACTTAGAGAATCTTGAAATCAGGAAGTAGATCGAATATTGGGAATATTTGGTTAGAAAAAGACAGCAACATTTCTCAATCTTACACAGCCAGATGGCAGTGTTGCTTCTTGAAAGATAATTATCAGAGGTTTGACCCTTAGCATTTATTTTATTATTTTACTGAATCCTATCTAGCTGCACCTATGTATCCCCAGTCATGTCAATGGAGCAGCAACAAGGCCTGATTCCTTACTTTTTTCCAGTTTCTTTACTCTTTTTTTTTTTTTCCTTGAACACATCTCTGATTCTCTGGAGGAATATTTGTCTAAAAGAAAGACCGTATGAGGAAGAATTAAAACATGGCTGTCCTTCCTGTGAAAAGATTCATTATCAGGGAAGCAATGGTAGTGTCTTTGCAACAGATTCCATGGAAACGGATTTAAAACCTATAGCAAAATAATACAAAAAGCAGTTCAGTCCCATCTCTCTTACTGCAGGGTAATTAGTAAAATCCAGATTAATCAGAAACTTGCTAGGCAGCGGGGTGATTTGACTAACAGTCTGGGAAGGTACAAAATAACTGGGTAATGAAGTGGAACCAACTGTAATGCGCAAGATTGCTCCTGGGATTGTACTGAAATCCATTATTTAGACAGATGCTGTATCTTGTAGGTAAGAGATCTTTAAAGCTGGAAATATTGTATCTTTTCCATCTGATTCTGCTTTATGACCCCATGAACCAAAGATTGAAGGGCAGCATTAGAGAGGGGAAGGTTTTAGGAAAGTCTTTCCAGATCCAGTCTGGTACTTGTCATCAAAGATGGAGAATATATTACTCTAGGCCTTTGTCACACATCATCTTATCTGATTTTCATGAAAAATAAACCCTGTTTGAAGCAAGAAGACCAGTTGTCACTTTCACTTTTTCATAAATGATGAGCTTGAAGCTCCAAGATGTGAAACATTGGGTTTAAATGCAGATACTAACAGCATATAAAGACAGTTTTGTTTTTTTTTTTCATTAGTGATGCCTATGGGAGTTTCCAGGTATCTATACCCAGGCTGCAGCTGCAAAATCCTCCCTTCAACTTTGTTCAGGCAGAGTGGAAAACTCCACGCACACATTATTGGGCAAATCATCAACTTCACGGCTGACATGAGAACATTTTTGTCCAGGTAAAGTTCTCAGAGATAAGTAAGTGCAAACAACATCCACTGCTTACTAAAAATAAGAAGTTTCACTCTAACGGGAAGAGTTAGCCTTAGGCACGAGGCAAGTCGATGTCTGCCTATATGGCAAGATTTAGGAAGCATCTAAATTACTTCTTCCTCTTCCTTGATACAAATTCAAATAAATCGCTATCCATTCTATTGCCATTCTTCCAGGTGAGAATGTGTACACAGGACCAGAGGTAGAAGGTGTCATTCTTACAGCACAGCACAGACATGCTAGGTCAAGTAGATGGAATGGAACACTTGGCAAAAACAGAGAAGACAAAGAAACAGAAAGCAAATCTCCAGGCTTTGAGACTTGAAACATAAGCAGAGTCTAATTCAACTTCTCAATAAGGGATCAGCAAACAGAAAAGCATCAATAACAACAACAATAATAAAACTGATTCTTTAGAACGTGCAAAGCACTATGCTAGGTAGCATGAAGGAAAACAATAAGAAAAACATTGTCCTTCCCTCAAGGAATTTGCAGCTTATCTTGAGCTTACCTTACAATTATTTAATAATTATTTAATCATAATTTAAAAAATTATAATACCTTGGACCCTACTGAAATGATACATATATTTTCTTATTCTCTAACTGACCATATATACAATCAGCACATGAAGATGGGGTGGAATAGGTAAGAGTAATGCATTCCCTGAGAATTTACATGAAGGCATACCTTACTTTATTGTGTTTCACTTGAGAGAGAACACATGTACACATAAAACCACACCTAATTATCAAAGACAGTTCACTACAGAGGTGAAATGGCTGATCTCAGAGCAGAGATATGCTTGAGCCCAGTAATACAAGAAGATACTTCTTACCTTTTTTCCTTAATGTTTGTTTTGTGATTTGGGAATGTTTTTCTGAGGTTAGAATGCAATATTTTGGAAGAGGGTAGTAAGAGTTGAAGGATTTTTTTAACTGATAATCAAAATCAAAATACTCTCATTTTTCCAATGTCCTAAACTATGAACTACATAACACAACCAGCAAGAATTGATTGAATGTCAGTCATGGGTGAGATGTCTTATATTTGTGTAGCATTTAAGAAATCACAAAGCACACATGTGTTTCTGTTTTCTCATAATTTCTCACATATTCTTATAATTTCCCTGTAAGGTAGGTGGGGCAGAGATTACTCTGGCAATTTATGGTTGAGACCCCACACTGTCAAAGACAAAGGCAGTTTGACCACCTTGGTGCTTAATAGATGGTTCTGCCATCAAAGGCCCTTGCCCCTGTGGAAATAGACATACACAAGTCCCACACATTTAGAGAAACAATAACAAAAAAAATTGGGATGCAGTAAAATTAAAAAGCATTGGCCTATGAACCAGAAGATTTTGGCTTGTACCCCAATGGCACTGTTCACAATGAGTGAACCTGGAGGAGTTACTTGACTTCTTGGGATCCTATGTTTTCATTTGTAAAACAAGGCAACAGCTTTCTTCAAGAGGTTACAAAGAGGTTCAAATTAAATGTTGTATGTGGATAGGCTTTAGAGCAGTAAAGTTCTACATAAATGTGTGGCATTAAAAGGCAAAAGAGGACAAGATGTGATTACCCACACCTGTAATCCCAGAACTTTGGGAGGCTGAGGTGGGAATACCACATGAGCCCAGTAGTTCAAGACCAACCTGGGCAACATAGTGAGACCCTATCTCTGCAAAAAATGAAAAAATTAGCTGGGTGTGCTGACACATGCCTGTAGTCCCAGCTACTCATGAGGCTGAAGTGGGAGAATCACTTAAACCCAGAAGGTTGAGGCTGCAGTGAGTCGTGATCATGCCACTGCACTCTGGCCTTGGCAACAGAGTGAGATCCAGTCTCCAAAAACGAGAAAAAACACCAAATAATCCAAAATGGGAAAAAAGAATTTAAAAGCAGGGAAAGTACTAAATGAAATTGTAATAATAATACATAATAACAAAAAATATACGCATTGATTGTTTGCTATTTCCAAGAGCTGTCATAATATATATAATCATATATATGATATTATATATGATTATATATATGTAAATATATAATTTTTTTGTTAATTTCCACAAGAACTTTTGAAGTAGATACTGTAGGTATTATTATCCCATTTTACAGATGAGGAAAAATAAGGTTTAGATATGTTTAATCAGTTGTCCAAGTTTACATAGCTAATAAATAGCACAACCACAAATGAATATTATAAGTTTTTTTTCATTGTTTTGTGTGATTTCAAGGAGAAAAACATGGAAGATGGTAAAATACAATACTGTGCTTTTTCTACTGTAGTTCCTATTTGATCATTTAATGTGGGATAAGGTTGAATATGTTGATTATCATGAAGACATTATTAACCAAAAAATAGTATACAAAATGTAATCAAATTATAGCCCTATAAAACAGTTATGTTTTGAAATAATATTTCTAATAAGAACCAAGAGAAGAAGTTGAGAAGATGTTTATTACAGAGAGATATTTACAACTAAAAAATACATATAGTTAGTTTGTTGAATACGTTGGGTTCAGTGGGTTGAAATTATGAAATGAGTTCATTTTTTCCACATCAGGGGATCTCAGAGCCTTTCCCATATAAGCAGATCACAACCATTCCTAAAAGGCCCAGTTCATGTAAGATGAAGCTTCTCCTTCAAATACCTACTGTTTTGATAGCTGTCCCAGTTAACAATTATTTAATAATTATTGAATAATAATTAAGTACAAACACCTTGGACTTTACCAAAACTATACATACATTTTCTTATTATCTAACGGATTCAAGGTAGGGTGAGGTAGGTAAGAGTAATGCATTTCCCTAGAATGTAGACACAGGCATATCTTGTTTTATTGTGCTTCACTTTATTGCACATCGCTGATACTGTGTTTTTTACAAATTGAAGGTTTGTGTTAATCCTGTGTTGAGAAAGGCTATCAGCACCATTTTTCCAACAGCATGTGTTGACTTCAGGTCTCTGTGTCACATTATGGTAATTTTCTCAATATTTCAAACTTTATTACTATTTTCATATTGGTTATGGTTATCTACAATCAGTGATCTTTGATGTTACTATTAAAAATGTTTTGGAGTGCCACAAGCTGCACCTATATAAGGCAGCAAACTTAATCAATCAGTGTTGTATGTGCTGTGGTTGTTTCCCTTGCTTCCATCTCTCTCCCTCTTCTCAGGGTTCCTTATTCTCTGAGACACAACAATATTGAAATTGGGTGGACTGATAACCCTACAGTGGCCTCTAAGTGTTCAAGTGAAAAGAAGAGTTGTAGGACTTTCAACTTTAAATCAAAAGCTAGAAATGATTAAGCTTAGTGAGGAAGGCATGCGAAAGCCTCTTGTGCCAAACAGTTTGCCAAGTTTTGCATGCAAAGGAGAAGTTCTTAAAGGAAATCAAAAGTGTTACTCCAGGTAATACACAAATGATAAGAACCTGAAACACGCTTACTGCTGATATGGACAAACCTTGAGAGGTCTGAATAGATCAAACCAGCCACAACATTCCCTTAGGTCGAAACCTAATCCAGAGCAATGCTCTAACTCTTCAATTCTATGAAGACTGAGAGAGGTTAGGAAGTTGCAAAAGGGAAGTTTGAAGCTAGCAGAGGTTGAATCACGAGGTTCAAAGCAAGAAGTAATCTCTGTAACATAAAAGCGCAAGGTGAAGCAGCAAGTGCTGTTATAGAAGCTGCAGCAAGTTATCCAGAGGATTTAGATATGATCTGAGATGATGAAGGTGGTTACACTAAACAACAGATTTTCATTGTAGATGAAACAGCCTTCTTTTGGAGGAAGATACCATCTATGATTTTCATAGCTACAGAGGAAACCCAATGCTGGGCTTCAAAGAATCAAAGAACAAGCTGACTCTCTTGTTGAAGCCTAATGCAGCTGGTGACTTTAAGCTGAAGCCAATGTTCATTTATCATTCTGAAAATTCTAGGGCCTTTAAGAATTATGCTAATTCTATTCTACCTGTGCTCCATAAAATGAAGAATAAAGCCTGGATGACAGCACATCTGATTACAGCATAGTTTACTAAATATTTTAAGCCTACTGTTAAGACTTACTGCTGAGAAATAAAGATTCCTTTCAAAATAATACTCCTCATTAGCAATGCACCTGGTTACCTGTGAGCTGTGATGGAGATGTATAAGGAGATTCATGTTGTTTTCATGCCTGCTAACACAACATCCCTTCTGTAGTTCAGGGATCAAGGAGTAATTTTGACTTTCAAGTCTTATTATTTGAAGAATATATTTTGTAAGGCTATAGCTGCTATCATTTCTCTGATGGATCTGGGAAGAGTAAATTGGAAATCTTCTGGAAATGATTCACCATTTTGTATGCCATTAAGAACATTCATAACTCATGAAGAAAGGTCAAAATATCAACACTAACAGGAGTTGAGAAGAAGTTGATTCCAACTCTCATGGATGAATTTGAGGGGTTCGGGACTTCAATGGAGTAAGTCACTGCAAATGTGGTGGAAATAGCAAGAGAACTAAAATTAGATGCCTGAAGATATGACTGAATTGCTGCAATCTCATGATCAAATTTAAGCAGATGAGGAGTTGCTTCTTATGGATGAGCAAGAAAGTGATTTCTTGAGTTGAAAACTACTCCTGGTGAAGATGCTGTGAACATTGTTGAAATAACAATGAAGGGTTTAGAATATTTCAAAAATGTAGTTGATAAAGCAGCAGCAGGGTTTGAGGGGACTGACTCCAATTTTGAAAGAAGTTTTACTGGAGGTAAAACGCTATGAAACAGCAATGTATGCTTCAGTGAAATATTTGATGAAAGGAAGTGTCAGTCAGTTCTGCAAACTTCATTGTTGCCTTATTCTAAGAAATTTTAAGAAATCTCCACAGCCGCCCCAACCTTCAGCAATCACTACCCTGATCAGACAGCAGACAGCCACATGAAGGCAAGACCCTCCACCAGCAAAAAGAGGAAGACTCACTGAAGGTGCAGATCATGATTAGCATTTTTAGCAAGAAAGCGTTTTTTAAGCAAGGTGTGTATGTTGTTTTTGAGACATAATGCACACTTAACAAACTACGGTACAGTGTAAGTATAATTTTAAAATCCAGTAGGAAATTTAAAAAATCTGTGTGACTCACCTTACTGCAATATTGACTTTATTGCAGTGGTCTGGAACTAAACTTGCAATATCTCTTAGGTAGGCCTGTGTATGAAAGCCTAGATGTTCTGTCTCAACGTGCATCAGTTCAGCATGTTTTAAAACTTCTTCATAAAACAGGAACACATTTTATTCTGACTGAGCATTCAAAGCACTAGGAACCATTTCCTTACAGAGATTGGATCCTAGGGACTCATTGAGACCAGTGCCATTGTTGAATTGTACAATCGTTTCTTTTCTTTGTGGAGTTTTGCTTCTTGTGTCTCACAGGCAGCAGCTCTCATTGTAGAGCAGGCATTGCAGAGATTGAATGAAGTTAACCCCTTTCTGTCATTACACCATTCTAAGTATTTATTCTTTGTGCTTAATTCCTGTCTTCAAAATTGTACACCTCAGTGCTCCCAGTTTTCACTCACATACTCACCATATGCTTGTCTGCAATTATTATGGCCCATTGACTATTGGTATTTACTGGATGCTTTCCTCTTATTTTGCTTAATTCCTATTTTTAAATCTTTATTGCTGTTTGCCTATCTCTGTTTCCATAGTGTTTATTTTTAGCTCATAGCTTATTGGTTTCCCTTTTCATATGTCATTCAAATTTTTTTCTATAGGCCTCACAGAGTTCTTACACAAAGTTTGATCATTGATATCCTTCAGAAAATGTGTCAATATTTGATTAAACGTCCAAAAACCTAGATCAATCATTTGTTTAAGTTAATGTCCAGAATTGCATTCAATTCATATGAATAGTCACTACATATCAGTTCTGGGTTAATGAAAACATTTATACATTAATGGTCGATATTTCATATGATCACTAATGAGCATTAGCTGAATGAAAACTAGCCTTAGCAACCCCTTGAGTAAAGACTCCAGAGTTTAATGTTGCTATGCCATGATGATTCATTTGTATGAGTCATGTTTTCAACAACATTTTTCTCCTCTGTCATTTCAAATTGTTGGTCAACCTTTGTCACTGTGACTCATGGATTTTTACAAAACACAGAGAGATAGAATGGCTAAGGTCATTGACTCTCCCTGCCCTTTGTAAAATCTCAATCTATTAAATGATCATTTTGCCTGTTCCACAGTTCACATGGGGATAGAGGGAGATAGCTTTTGAAGCAGAGAAGGGAAGAAAAGAAAAAGAAAGAGATTAAAATTGGGACTGAGGTTGGAAAAGGACCACAGGTTGAGGGTCCTGGTGAGAGTAAGGACCTATACGTAGTTCAGAGGCCGTCCTCCAGGGAGATGACAACCTTCAGAGGGATGGCTTGTGATGAACTCAGGGAATCTGGACAGGGGCTCCCAGATTCACCAAGTGAGTCACAAACATGTCTTAGAAACAGTAAAACTGCCTGACCTGAAGAGACGCTGACCAAGCCTTAATAAAAGCTGAAATTGCATTTCCCACCAGCCTGGTGGGATGAAGCTTGGGTTTAAATTCTGGCTTAATTTTATTCAAGTGAGACAAAAAGTGAATATTTCTTTTTTTTTTTTTTTTTTTGAGACGGAGTCTCGCTGTGTCGCCCAGGCTGGAGTGCCGTGGCGCGATCTTGGCTCACTGCAAGCTCCGCCTCCTGGGTTCACGCCATTCTCCCGCCTCAGCCTCCGAGTAGCTGGGACTACAGGCGCCCGCCACCTCGCCCGGCTAGTTTTTTGTATTTTTAGTAGAGACGGGGTTTCACTGTGTTAGCCAGGATGGTCTCGATCTCCTGACCTCGTGATCTGCCCGTCTCGGCCTCCCAAAGTGCTGGGATTACAGGCTTGAGCCACCGCGCCCGGCCAAAAGTGAATATTTCTTGAAGAGTAGGATTCCTACCTACTTCACATGGAAGTTAATCCAAAACTTCTAAGAATTCTCATGCTGTATGTGTCTACATCCAGGACTGATTACAATCTTTCTAATACAAGTGGCTTCCAAGACACCTGTGCTTATCTGCACCAAGCTAGCAGGAAGAGGAAAAACATGGAGGATATCAAGTATATGGTCTGTATGTATCAGCTTGAAAATAGAACATATCACTTCTGCTCATATCTCATTGTCTAGAACTCCATTGTATGTCCAATAGAGCACTCAACTACAAGGTAAGAAGTTATACTCAGTGATATATCCTACTTATGTGTCCTAGAAGAAGAAGACCCTAATTTGTAAAGAGATAGACAGTCTCTTTGGAATTTGTCCTTCTGTCACTATATATTCATTTTTCTTCCCTCAAATGGAACACATTCACTTCCCTCCGCAAGCAACTGAAAGTCTATTTCACTCACTTCATCCAGCTGAACATCCAGGACCTCTGAGTGATGTGCGCTATTCTCCATATGATCCAGATATACATTGGTTATGTAATGATAAATCCGGGACAAAATAAATGTCATAAATACTTTCATTTAGAATAGAGAAGAATGGATGAAATCCCGCTGAGGTACAAGACATTTCTTGATTAGACCCTGAATCTCTATCTGGGAAAAATTCCCCTGTCCAAGTCTACTGATTGAATTTCCCTATCACCTTTCTTGCAAAAACATACATCCATCACGCTAGTCTCTATAAAAAGTATGAGAAATTGCAGATATTTAGAGAGCAGTTGGAGTGCAGAAATTTTTATATTTTTATGACTTTTTCCAACTTTCACAGTTCTCTTGTTCATGTCTAATTTAGCAGCAATTTATATTTGTGCAACTCACCTTGGGCATTTAAAAATATTTAATTTTAATGTAAAGAACACTTTATATTCATACTCATTTTATATGTGTAATATTTACTTAAAGTATAAAATTACAATAACAAAAATAGGCTTAAATAAAATTGTTATTTAACACAGTAGATTCTTGGTAAACATATAACTCAACTAGTCTGAGCTAAGAAAAGTAGGGCATTCTAGACAGGCATTGTTCAATCTATGCTGGGAGACAGTTCAAGTGTTTAACAGAGAGAATGCAGAGTTTCATGTAATCAGGAGGGAGTTGATAAGTAGATCTTAACTAAGAGAATTTCTCCTTTACTTTATGGCCTTGGGGATTTTGCTGAGCCTACCTGAAGCCATTGGTTCTCATTATTTTATTTGTCTGTATTTTGAAGTGCTTCAGTGTATTGAAGAGATAGGGCTGGATGACCTACAGCAGAATTGAAAAAAAACCAGATAGTTCTTGCAGGGCCTGAGACTATGAAGGAAACAACCAGGATCCCGAAGCATGGTCGATCCTGGAGACAACCAGGATTGGCACATGATTTTGCAGCAATTTTCCAGGGATTTGGAAAGCACTCAGGGGAGGCTACATTTGAGCGACATGACGTCCAGGCTTGCCAAAGATTCCTATATTTTAAGCATGCCAATGAAGCAGCAGAGAGTGGCATCAGGACCCTGAGCAACCCAAAGGTCACCATTAAACCCAGGATTTTTGGCCAACACTGGAGGAGGGGATATCTGAAGAATGATTAGGATTGAATATTTCACTGAACTTGTAGGTTTAGCACTTGGGGTACAGTTTGATTTGATTTAAAGAAATAAACAACTGAATATTTCTTGAACAACTAAATTTTAGGTTGAGATTCATACCTGTTACATAGGTAAGATTATCCTCTGGGCACAAAGATTTGGAATGGCATGTTAAAGAGATATTTTTCCCAGGACAGCAAAACATGGTGAGTATCATATTAACAATTCTCAAAATGTTCACGCTGGAGGAAATATGATTGGCAACAAAAATTTTAGGTAAAGGAAGAACAAAAGCTAATGCAAGCACCATCAATGCAGCATTGTGTAGGAAAACAAAAACCCAGTGATGTTAACATGATCTTCCCAACAGTGAGGAGATGAATTTCTGGTGACATTAAACATTTCAAACATTTTTACTCTTATTGCCTAATTCCATATTCAGCAATTGGCATTCTGATATTTTGGTATATAGCATACCATGTCCACTGGGTGAAAATTGGTGTGTCAAGCTGGCTACAGTATGTTATCTGCTTGACAGTCTTATTTCTCGTTATAAATTAGCTTTCCAGTTTTACATGATAGCTCTGTGAGTTTTAGATATGTCCTGGATACAACCAGTTCTTTGGCATCATGGTGATTTAAAACAATGCAAATTCTTTGACTTTCCTCTCTTCAAAAGGTGGGGCATGTGTCCCTTCCAGTTGAAACTGGGCAAGGTTTTGTCATTGCTTTGACAAAGAGAATGCAGTGGAAGTGATTCTGGTGGCCAATAAAAGGCTTCTGCCTATTTCTCCTGGAATGATCACTTTTGGATCCCTGTCTGACTGACAGCTCTGTCTGACTGACAGTTAGGAGCATCTTGCCTCAATACATGTGGCTATAGCAAAGCTTTCTTTTTTGTCAAACATAAGTAAGTTATATAATCTTGTCCACATCTAATAAAGAGTAATATATTCCAATATTGGGGGACAAACTAGCGTTGGACTCATTATAGTCACAACAGGAAACACCATGATGATCTCCAATGGGGGTGTCTTCCCTCAGGAATTTTTAAGGGAAATATTTATTATAGTTGATTTTCATTTTATGAGCTTTTGTTGTGATGCCACCATATTTTTAACATGGTTAATTTATGTTTTGGATTTTTTTTTTTTTTGACCCTTGCCTTTCTTGAAGAAACTTCAGTCATAAAGCCTTTGGGCCACGTATTGGAAAGCACATTGGCATTCAAATACCTTCATGATAAAATACAAAATAAATAAATCTGTTCCAGGATTGTTACTTTATATTTTTTCTCATCTGCAAACATTTTCAAATAAATTATCTTTTCACAGTGCTGCAAATTCTCCAGTAGTATCAACTTTATGTGGGAATAAATTGTTCTGGCTTTCCATTCAGAGTGTATATGGTTGACTATATTCCTGATTACCCTATTGTTTATTACTGCAAGCAATCTTATCTAAAAGAGAAAGGGAAGAGTTCATGTTCTCATCATTCAGTTTGTTGATGCCTGAGGTTTAGAACCATTCCAAGGGCACTGCTTGTCAGCTCTCTTTGAAATGTCCAAAACACTTTCAATTGCTGTGTTTGTTTTCTGTGAAGTGAACAAATATATATACAGATTCCCTTATATATTTAATGTTGATGTATTTGGTGCCTAATCTTGTTATATTATCAAGCAAACCATGGACCAGGTAACAAGGATCTAATGTACTTGAGATATCAATATTCATTCTATGGCTTATTTTTCTGAGTTATATAATCACATAATGAAGGCTCTTTAGTTTTAAGCAACAGAAATAATCTCATTTTGCTGAGGTTAAACAAAATTTATGTGGAAAACTGTCAGGAGCTCATACAGGCTAGGGTTTTGAAATGGGCCAGACTCAAGACTGTCTTCCAGGCTGGAAAACAGGATTCAGCAGTTGCAGCAGTCAGAACATCCCTCCTTTTCGTCTTCCACCCAAGAGGGAATAAAATTTCTATGATTGTTAGTCTTTATTCCTCTGCCTGAGATTTACACTGGTTCAAACTGGGTCAGGTGCTCACCCACTGGCTGAAGGAGGCAGAACATTTGCTCACAGCTCACCAGACTGCATTCAATGAGGAAGAGGTAATTCCTCCAAAAATTGTTGAGTGCTTTTAAGAAGAGGAAATCGATGCTGGCTGGCTAAACCATACACACTTTTGCTCCAACCATAATTTTTTTTTCACAGAAGATGTTTTCCTAAATTGCCATTTACTTAATTCCCCCAACCCTCCTCCTCAACATCATAATAGGCTAAGAATTTCCTTCTGTTCCTCATTAGTTCAACTCTTGCTTGATGTAAATCTCCATCCTTGGAGAAAAGAAAGTGAAGTAAACATAGACCTGGGATTGACTTTCTGTGATTGAAGATCTTGACGAAATGCAGACAGCTGGAGTGGGGTGCTTCATTTCTATTCAAGCCTACAATTCCAGCCTGCTCTCCATATCCAGATCTGTCAGTTTTTCGAGTTTCTGCTAAAAAGGCCTGATGGATGGAAGAGGGGATGGGCTAGACCAGACAGATGTGGCTAGAGATCATGTTGTCAAAACTCAAAATTGAGACATCTGGTCTTAAAAGCACCTCATTAAATCTTATCACAAGATCTTCAAGGGCATTGTGCTGTTTGTTCTGGGAAGTAAAAATTGATGCTGAAATGAGTCAGAGCAGGGACCTCTGGCATTCAGAAGTGCCCAAGTCCCAGGTTAAAAAGCAAAGGGAGTCAACCAGCAAGACCCTTTGGTAAATCTGCTCCTGCTTTGTCAGAATTCTGGCAATTTTCTCTGGTAACTATATGAGGGGCTGTAGAGTGATCAGTTCCCTGCTAAGACCAGTTGAACTTGAAGGGAAGGCATGGGAATTGGCCACATGAGAGACTGGTTAGTACTCTCATGTATGTGGAATCATGCAGTATTTGTCTTTCTGTGATTATTTTATTTCATTAGCCTGACATCCTTAAGATTCATCCACGTTGTCTCATATTTCAGCATGTCCTTCTTTTTTAAGGTTGAATAATATTCCATTGTATGTATGCACATTTTATTTGTCCATTCATCTGTTGATGAACATTTAGGTTGTTTCTGTATCTTGGCTAGTGTGAATAGAGCTACAATGAACACAGAAGTGCTAATACCGCCTCACTCCAAAGCCTCTGAGACCATATTAGAAGGCAATTCTGAAGAGGACAGGTGTGACCCAAGCCTGGGAACCCTTAGGAAGTAGGCACTGTAAAGGATCTGGAGGCTTACTTGAAAGTAAAACGCCAATGGCTGACATCCCTGTGGCCACTGGGGCATAGAGTGGGGATATAAAGGAGAGGTAGGTTTCTATGGAGTCCTGGGATCAGGACATGTTGCACTCTTGGGCTAGTTTTAAAAGGCATCTTCTCTCCACAGAATAACCCCACACCAAGAGTTTTCTATTCTACATCTTATTTCTTTTAGACTTAATTTATTTTACCTTGAATATTAAAACACAAAATTTCAAAAAAAAAAAAAAAAAAAAAAGGCAGACCTAGCAGGTGGAGATCCTCTCTTAGGTATCTGGGCTTTGACTGGGAGCTGAGGGGAATTACCACAGGGTCTTCTGGAGTGGAGGAAAACTGTCCCATATTGCCCAAAGTGTCTTCTTGGACTGGAAGGAGGACATCTGAGGAAGCCCTAACCCCAGAGAGATTGCAGGCTTGAGCAGGTGAGGCTGCTGTCCCTGTTGAAAGGAAGCAAAGATTTCCCACCTCTGACTGTTTTCAGTTTCTGCCCATCCGTGGCATTCTGAGGAAACTTGTAAAGCAATTTCACTGGGGTGCCTGGCAGCTGCCACTATTCTGAAAAAGAGCAGATGGCAGATTGTGTTGAAGAGTAAGGGGGAATGATTCCTTACTTTACACTCCACATTCTAAGGAGGGAAAGATTCCTGGGACAGGTGCTCCAAACATAAATCTCTGATGTTTTTTAACTTTTCTTTCATGATTTTCCAGTGAAAAAGTTATCTTTGGTCTCATTGTCAGAATAATTCAAATAATAAACTGTATTTATCTTTGAAGACATATAATCTGAGTTACCCTCCCTGTTCTCTTTTTATTAATACAATAAAGGAATATTATATTAATATCTTCCTGATACATCAGTGAACAAACAAACACAAATTATAGAGGAAAGTATTTTTCTACTCATAGTACTCTGCAATGTTATAAAACTTTAAAAAACAAAATTTAGAAAGTATTGTGGAGGAGAAGAAAACATTATCTTGGTTTGACAGATAAAATAGTTTCCTAGAGAAAAGATTATTTGAAATGGCCTAGAAAAGTATGCAAAATTTTTAACTATTAAGTGGAATTTTGGGAAGACAACGCCTCCATTATGAGAAAAGATTCAAAAGAGAATTCTTGTTTAGAAAATAATGTTTCTTTTCTTTTAAAACATTAAAATGAAGACAACTGCAACAAATGTCATGTGGTTGCAAATGTTTATTGATGTGTGTTTTGACTTGTTTTTTTAATAAATGGGTTTATAGATCCCAAAGATGAGGCAGAATTTTTTTTTTTTGATGACTTGATGAGTTCTACATTTCCAGGGTTGGAGAAGAGACATCCTAAAATCCCTATAAAAAACCACTGGAAGTCCTCCAATTTATATTTCAAATTGTTAAATGAAAATATCTTCACAATAAAGTAAGGGGGCAAGTGCAGGGTGCCAGCAAGAAAGAGACAAATTTACTTCACCTTTTGCACATCTACGTTTTGAGGGAGATATATATTAACCAATGAAAGGCCTCTCCTAGGATTTTGCCCTTTCAGATTGGAGCAAATAGTCTAACCTTGGGTATATTGATGCATGCTAGGGAGATGTTTGTTAAATAAATAAGTGTCCTCTATGGAAAGGAACTGATGATAGTGAAAAGGCTATCAACACACCATGGTCAAAAGTATTCAATCTAAATGGCCTGGCACTAAGATTTGTGTCTTTCACAGATTTGCCAGTAAACTGTTAACAAGATGCATCTGCTGATAAAACAAAACTGGTATAAAACGATTATCCAAATATTTTCAAACAAATAGTCATTTCAACAGGTTTTTCATATTTATTCAACCTCCTGCTTCACTTTTTCCCTGGCTATAGTAAGAAGCTGGTAAAAACTGGAGGTTCACTACTGGGGGAAAAACAAAGAATAAGAAATTTAGAAGGAGAAACAATTATTTCTAGCCAAACCAAAGTCAAAATGCAGTAGCTGAGGATTCTTGTTTAGGTGTAAAGCATCACTATGTGGAGCACTTCAGAGTGAACCATCTCTACACCCATCAGATCTTAAGCTTCTTGATGGCCCATTATTTTGTACATCGTAGGGACAATGTACAAGGGATTTCAATTCAATCCTTATTTAGATTGAATTGAATGTTACTTGTGTTAACTACTTGCTGACCTAGAAGTTCTAGCCTGAACTTGCACAATCCCTACGAAAATATTTTAGGATACATTTTGAGGAGGTTAATATCCGGTATAAATGATTAACAATCTGGGATTCAGTTTTATCACTTGTTAAAATTTGTTTATATTTTTGGTCCTATTAAGTTTTCTAACTAAAAGCCTTCCTGCGAACTATCAGCAGATGAGTTTACCAGGCTGCCTTACTTGCATCTTTAATTTCCATCAAATCAAAAAAGAAAAAAAACAAGTTTATAGGGGTCCTTCCAGTACACCATGACTCAAGTTTCCTAGTACTATCTAATTTGTAACTTTACCTTTCTCTGACATCAACATCTTGATGGAATTAAAGACTAACGTTTTTCAAAATTTAACTTGCCAGCAGGATGCAATGAAACCAGACCAGAAAAACAAATACACAGTGGCTTCAGAACAGGAAGCTTTGCACATAACTCAAAGGAACTCAAGCAAAGAGAATGTAATTGCATGCTGAAATCAAAATGATTATTGATCTACAAATCCTTACCTATATACAAAAAGAAAAAATATTTTGAGGACAAAGGACACCTAATCTACCCAATTGTAACTTAATGGCCTTTTGTTGTCATGTGAATTAATTGATGAATAAGGAAAAGGCCCCATGGTTTTCTATGCACCTGTGTGTGTGTATTCTTAGTGACTGATTTTAATTCAAATCATTATTCAATATAGTTTCAGATATCATAGGCTGAAAATTAATAGCCCTGTTTTCAACTTCTTCCTAGCAAGATATTTAGCCATTGCTTTTACCATTCATTAAAGTTTACTGATATTAAATAAGATTCTTAAAAAGTAAAAATTTATGTACATAGAACTGCAACCTGGCCTATCATAGATCCTGCTTCAATTTCTATTTCCTAGAACACTTCTGATATGGTTTGGCTCTGTGTCCCTAGCCAAATCTCATCTTGAATTGTACTCCCGTAATTCCCATGTATTGTGGGAGGGTCCTGGTGGAAGGTAATTGAATCGTGGGGGCTGTTTCCCCCATACTGTTCTCATGGTAGTGAATAAGTCTCATGAGAAATGATGGTTTTATCAGGGGTTTCTGCTTTTGCATCTTCCTCACTCTCTCTTTGCTTGCTGCCATCTATGTAAGACGTGACTTGCTCCTCCTTGCCATCTGCCATGATTGTGAAGCTTCCCCAGCCACATGGAACTGTAAGTCCAATTAAACCTGTTTATTTTGTAAATTGTCCAGTCTTGGGTATGTCTTTATCAGCATCATGAAAAAGGAATAATACAGTAAATTGGTACCAGTAGAGTGGGGTGCTGCTGAGAAGATACCTGAAAATGTGGAAGCAACTTTGGAACCGGGTAACAGGCAGAGGTTGAAACAATTTGGAGGGCTCAGAAGAAGACAGGAAAATGTGGGAAAGTTTGGAACTTCCTAAAGACTTGTTGAATGGCTTTGCCCGAAATGCTGATAGTGATATGGACAATAAGGTCCGGGCTGAGGTGGTCTCAGATGGAGATGAGGAACTTGTTGGGAACTGGAGCAAAGGTGACTCTTGTTATGTTTTAGCAAAGAGACTGGTGGCATTTTGCCCCACCCTAGAGATTTGTGGAACTTTGAACTTGAGAGAGATCATTTAGGATATCTGGTGGAATAAATTTCTAAGCAGCAAAGAATTCAAGAGGTAGTTTGGGTGCTGTTAAAAGCATTCAGTTTTAAAAGGGAAACGGAGCATAAAAAGTTTGAAAAATTTGCAGCCTGACAATGCAATAGAAAAGAAAATCCCATTTTCTGAGGAGAAATTCAAGCCAGCTGCAGAAATTTGTGTAAGTAACTAGGAGCCAAATTGTAATCCCCAAGACAATGGGGAAAATGTCTGCAGGGCATGTCAAAGGTCTTCACAGCAGTCCCTCCCATCACAGGCCCGGAGGCCTAGGAGGAAAAAGTTGTTTTGTGGGCCAGGCCCAGGGTCCCCGAGCTGTGTGCAGCCTATAGACTTGTTGCCCTGTGCCCCAGTTGCTCCAGCCATGGCTGAAAGGGGGCCAATGTAGAACTTGGGCTGTGGCTTCAGATGGTGTAAGACCCAGGTCTCGGCAGCTTCCATGTGGTGTTGAGCCTGTGGGTGCAAAGAAGTCAATAATTGAGGTTTCAGAACCTCCCCCTAGATTTCAGAAGATGTATGGAAGTGCCTGGATTCCCAGACAGAAGTTTGCTACAGGGGCAGGGCTCTCATGGAGAACCTCTGCTAGGGCAATGAAGAAGGGAAATACGGGGTTGGAGCCCCCACACAGAGTCCCTACTGGGGCACCACCTAGTGGAGCTGTAAGAAGAAGGCCACCATCCTCCAGACCCCAGAATGTTACATCCAACAACAGCTTGCACCTTGCACATGGAAAAACCTCAGACACTCAATGCCAGCCTGTGAAAGCAGCTGGAACAGAGGCTATACCCTGCAAATCTCAGGGGCGGAGCTGCCCAAGACCATGGGAACCCACCTCTTGCATCAGCGTGACATGGATATGAAACCTGGAGTAAAAGGAGATCACTTTAGAGATTTAAAATTTGACTGCCCAGTTGAATTTTGGACTTGCACGGGCCCTGTAGCCCCTTTGTTTTGGCCAATTTCTTCCATTTGGAGTGGTTGTATTTACCCTATGTCTGTACCCCCATTGTATCTAGGAAATAACTAGTTTGCTTTTGATTTTACAGGCTCATAAGCAGAAGGGATTTTCCTTGTCTCAGATGAGACTTTGGACTGTGGATTTTTGAGTTAATGCTGAAATGAGTTAAGACTTTGGGGGACTGTTGGGAAGCCATGATTGGTTTTGAAATGTGAAGACATGAGATTTGGCAGGGGCCAGGGGTGGAATGATATGGTTTGGCTCTGTATCCCCACCCAAATTTCATCTTGAATTTTACTCCCATAATTTCCATATGTTGTGGGAGTGACCTGGTGGGAGATAATTGAATCATGGGGGTGATTCCCCCATATTGTTCTCATGGTAGTAAATAGGTCTCATGAGATCTGATGGTTTTATCAAGGGTTTCCGCTTTTGTGTCTTCTTCACTCTCTCTCTACTTGCTGCCATCTATGTAAGATGTGCTCTTCCTTGCATCCACCATGACTGTGAGGCGTCCCCAGTCACGTGGAAATGTAAGTCCAATTAAACCTCTTTATTTTGTAAATTGCCCCCCAACTCAGGTTTGTCTTTATCAACAGTGTGAAAATGGGCTAATACAACTTCATTAGCGTTGCTCATAAGAAATTTTGGTGTATCTTATCTAGAATAAACTTGTCTATAATTGCTCACTGTATCAGCCAGGATTTAGTTAGAACACAGAAATAACACTAGTAATTTGAATAGAGAAGGTGAAGATAAAGAATTAATCACCAATAAACATACTTAAGTACTAAAAGGTGTAAAAGAAAACTCTAAGGGGTTCAGAAATAGCAGGTTTTAAAACAAACAGCCACAATATCTAGGCTGAAGAGAGCTGACAATGGAAGAACAATAACTTAGCAGAGGATCCCCTCAAGATTGAGGTTCAGATCTCTTTAAAGAGAGCAGGAACAGGCAGCTTCCAGGAGCAAAGACACTTGCCAGAGGGCACAGATCATAGCTGGTGGGACCGCAAGTAGGGAGAATATGATGTGAGAGTATGGCTGACTGGAGCTGATTCATGAGGGCCAGTAGGCTCAGGTGCTGCTTTATAAGAAAAGAGAACAAAAACCTGAAGGGAAAGTGCCTTCCTGCTGCTATTGCCTTGCAGTTTCCCTCAAGCTTGTACTTTAGTTGAAGCATTATGCCAACTGGCAAAGCAGAAATGTTTACAGAGTGTGCCTCTGATATCACAAAGAAAGGCAAATAATAAAAGAAAGATATAGGGCTGAGAGTCAAGAAATAAGTAATTGACACACTCATATATATGATTAACCTATCTTAGGTGCTCAAGTTTTATTTTTTTTTTAATGTAATGGCCAATATATGTTTTCTTTCATCCTCTAAATCAAGGCTAATAAACTTGCATGATCCTAAAAGCCCAGAAGATTGCCCAAATGAGTAAAACAGTACAGATATAAGACAATAAGGAGTGGGATGAATCATGGTGAAGCAGAGAGAACAAGCCTGACCTCCTAAAAGTGATCCAATTCATAAATATATGTCTGCAGTCTGTATGGGGAGCCAGTTCACAACTGGTGCATGGAAACCCAATAGTACTGTGCTCATAATTATAAAACTAGATAATGAAGCTGTCTACAAGCCAGAGGATTTTATTTCGTTGTGTGGCTTCTGGGGGATTTTTGTTTTGTTTTGTTTTGTTTTGTTTTTGGTATGGCCAGTGAAAACTATCATTCTCAAGTTAGCTATGGAACCACAGATTAAATTACTCATCCAGTAGATTGGAAAGGATTTATCATTTATCCACTGTTTAAATGTCTCCTGTGAGTCTTCTGGATAAATAATTCATAGTATTTAACCAGATATATGTGCAGGTAGGTTTTTAGCTAATTGAAAGTAATCATTTTTAATTTTGTGTCAGAAACAAAAGAAGTAAAGGAAGCAAGGTTTCTTGTATTTTAATATTCTACATGTTATGCCTAATTTGAATTAGGATACATTTCCACATTGGCAATTCCCTTGTTTATGATTTAAACAGCAATGACAATAGTAGTATCAGACTCTATTACAATTACTTTGTGGAGGTAAAAAAAGAAATAACCACTTAAAGCATTGTAATTACATCAATGTTATTAAATCCTCTACGTGTGTTTTTAAAGGTCAGAATTCGAACATTAATTACCTTCCTGCACTGAAGCATGAAATGGCTTCAAAGTCCTTAGCTAAACAAGGATTGTGACTAAATTAGTGAGGGTGAAAACTAGACCTGAGAGCGACTACGACAAGATTTGGCTGTAAACAACAGAAGTTATGTTATATAGAACCATATGTTTAGTATTCTCAAAAAGGACTTTATTTCATGTGACTTCATTTTTCTTTGGAATGAAGGTAATTTGTTCAATATATAACTAAATATATTTTACATTTTATATCTTATAAGATTATTCATGTGTATACAAAACTGAAACTCTCTTAGTAAAACCTTTGGTTCCAATTTCTGGTTTGGAAAATATCTTCATTGTAACTATGTAATAGCAATACTACATTTGTCCACAGTTGAAAAACAAAAGTCGTCTTAGGTATCTAGGTTTTAAAATGAAGTACATTAGATGTATTCTATAAAGTGTCACAAATGTACTTACTCCTATTTAACTTTTGCAGTTCAGTTGGAACACAGAGTGGTATGGTAGGAACTCAGAGGCTCTTATCACACAAGACTACTTTCAAACTCTAGCCATGCCTTATGCTACTGATGGTAAATACACCCAATTGCTGAGCCCGGGTTTTCTCATCTGGGAAGACAATATTTAACTTGTAGAGCTAAAGTGAAGATTAAAAGATACACTCCATGACAACCACTCAAAATGGTGCTTGGTACAATTAACATTACCTTTTTGATTTGAAATACATCATGATTTTTTACTTGAATACACCATGGATTTTTAGATCTATGTATTAGGAGTAAAACAATGTAATAATGTAGACTATTTTAGGTAAATCAGACACTTTTATTTTATTTTATTTGAGACAGAGTCTCGCTCTGTCACCCAGGCTGGAGTGTAGTGGTGTGATCTCAGCTCACTGCAATCTCCGCCTCCCAGATTCAAGCGATTCTCCTGCCTCAGACTCCCGAGTAGCTGGGACTATGGGTGATGGGGTTTCACCATGTTGGCCAGGCCGGTCTCGAACTCCTGACCTCCAGTGATACGTCTGCCTCAGCCTCCCAAAGTGTCGGGATTAAGGAGTGAGCCACCACGCCTGGCCACTTATTTTACATTATAACAACTTTGTTTCCTTTTCCATTTATTTCATCCCCCACCCTCTGCTAGTTGCTACCTTCCATTTTGTTCTACTTACTTTTATATTTTGTTTTCTGTAGACCACCCTGCATCTTTTTCCAATCACTTCAAATATTCTTAAAATATCTGTGGGAACTTTTGTTCTTTGTATTGGTCTGTTTTCATATTGCTGTAAAGAGATACTTGAGACTGGGTAATTTATAAAGGAATGAGGTTTAATTGACTCACAGTTCTGCATGCTGGGGGGACCTCAGAAAACTTACTCTCATGGTGGAAGGGGAAGCAAACACGTCCTTCTTCACAAGGCAGCAGAAGATAGAGCTGCAGAGAAAGGGGGAAGAGCCCCTTCTAAAATCATCGAATCTCATGAGAACTCACTCACAAGAACAGCATGGGTGGACCACCCCCTTGATTCAATCACCTCCCATGAGGTCCCTCCCCCAACACGTGAGGATTACGATTCTGGTTATAATTCAAGATGAGATTTGGGTGGGGACACAGAGCCAGACCATATAAGTCTTCCACTCCAAAATTGAACATATGTTTTCATGAGGAGGCTCTCTGACCTAAAAAATCAGGTTCATGGTTGGACATCACCGTTTACTCATACAAAAGTCCATGACTATGACTATAAGGGAAAAATCAAGTATAATTCAGCACTACTGATCAGTAGGAAGTCTATATAACTAAATAGATAAACATATGGTCGACTCTCAGATATTATTACTTTAAAAGGCTAACTGGTAGTGTCTTTCCGTCATACACGCAACTTATTGACTGATTGTGATGATGCCTAAGTGTACAATTTTAAAGAACGTTTAAATGGCTTCAGAGCACTATCTCACTCACCTTCATTTTAGTGGCTATATTTCACATACATCATCTAAGTGCAAGATGAAAATGAGTTAACATGAAAAGAAATTATAATGCTATGGGAGGCACCATCAACAAATGACAGAAAAAGGGCAGCACAAGCGAGGCAACTGCAATCATCCAGACAGAATTTCATTTTCTTTCTTTTTTTTTGAAACGGAATCTCGCTCTGTCACCCAGACTGAAGTGCAGTGGCGTGATCTCGGCTCACTGCAACCTCCACCTCCCGGATTCAAGTGATTCTCCTGCCTCAGCCTCCCTAGTAGCTGGGATTACAGGTGTCTGCCACCATGCCCGGCTAGTTTTTGTATTTTCAGTAGAGATGGGGTTTCACCATGTTGGTCAAGCTGGTCTCGAAATCCTGACCTCAGGTGATCCACCCTCCTCAGCCTCCCAAAGTGCTGGGATTACATGCGTGAGCCACTGCATCCGGCCCAGACAGAATTTCTAAGTAAGGGTTTAAGTTCTCGTGGCTTCTCTCTGAAGATCTTCTTCTACCTATTATCAGGCCCTCTTACTTGCAACCCCACCGCCATCATTCCACCAACCTCATACATCCGGATCAAAATTCCCTGACAAGGACAATCCAAAAGTTCTCTCCCCTCTCAGTAGATACAAACTCCCATTTCTTCAGTTCACCTCTTCTTGGTGACCAGTATTATTTGAAAAGAAAGAAGGAAGAATATCTAATTTAGTAATTCTGACTAATGTGTGAACCTTTCTGTTGGTACTAACAGTTTAAAAGAAGAATATTGTAAATCAAATTAACCTTTACAGATAGTATCAACACCTTTCAGAATTATACTACTGGGATCCCAGAACTGCCTGTCCTGTGCTGAATATAGACTTTCATCTATTACCTGATGAGAAAACATTTGGAGCTTTCTCATGATGGTGCTGCCTGCCAGCCAAGAGTTGCATTTTCAAAGTTTTGCCATCCTAATTTGCCCATAGCACTGTTGGTAAAATATTTATAGTTTGTTGTACTTTTCTCTCATTATTTTATAAGAGAAAAATATACAGAAAAATGAAAGAGAAGAAGGTGAGGGTCAAATTGAATACAATTAAGGCAAAGATTGACACCATCATGTATGCCAAAAAAAATACCCTCATTGGACTTACATAACAATAACAGGTTCAACCATTTCGGAAAAGGATATTAATGAATGCACATTAGTAACTGCATGTTACAAATAAGAGCCTGTTGCAAGTTTCTTCTAAAGGCACAAAGAAAACAAGATGCCAATAGAGGTTTGAAATCACGATGCAAGAACCGTCAAGTTTGCATGATTCTTAATCCCTCATCAAGTTAATAAAATGATTCGAAGTTGAAACGGGAAAGGAATGTTTGAGAAAGCCATTTGTGTGCTAAGGGCACACAAGGTGGAGTGATGGAGGTACTTCTCCTTTGAACCGAACTCCGCAGAAGGACTTTAAAAAGCTAATGTGTGTCCTCTGCAGTTTGGGGGACATAATGAGTTAGTGGCCAACTCTCACCTGGAAATCTAAAGGGCAATAAACAGGCTAGGCAGAGCACAGAATGGGAGAAGAAGAATATGTGGCGGGTTGAGCAGCCTACACTCAATACTTGGCAAAGCAAAAACAAGCACTGTTTTCAAGAAGGGGGAAAAGAGAGAGAGAGAGAGAACACATTCATGCTGTCACAGGTTTATCTTACATCTTATCCAAAAGACTTGCCTAGAAAAGCTAAAAGACCCAGTAGAAAGGAGTGAGAGAGAGAGAGAGAGAGAGAGAGAGAGAGAGAGAGAGAGAGAGAGACAGATGTCTGGGGACTGAGGAAGGAGATATAAACTAGTGGTATAGAAGGAGTTTCTGGAGAGAGATCCCAAGAGATCTAGGGTGAAGGAGTGTAGAGGAAGATCTCCAAATTATCTCTGAAAGCACCCATGAGAAGAGACAACTTTAAACACTTGTCATGGCCAGACCAGAGAAAACTACAAGATCAGCATCAGTGAGGTAAGAACTCTTCTGTTCCCCTTGCCTCTTTCTCCTTGATACCTTCCAACCCTGTGGGTATCTGCAAATGTAAGTAACAAGATATGGAAGTAGGACTAGAAGTGCAAAGTGAGGAGAGATTAGAAGCCCCCTCTGTCCCACTGTAGGCAGTTAAAGTGGGAATGTCTCAGACTGGGAAAAATTTAGCTATTAACTTTCAGAGGAACTGAGTCAATAATCAATGAACCCCTGGCTTTGAGAAGCCTGTGGATAGAAATCAGGGGTTTCAAGAACTTGAATGGGAAAAAAATAGTTACGCATATGTCTTCATGGGCTTCTAACTGAAATGTAGCCTCTCCTTTAATTATGAATGCAGGCAACACGACACAGTAATATTGGCAGTACCTGTGCAGAAAAGAGTTAACGTAGTAGGTCTGAGACTGCTATCCTTAGGATGGCCTGCTCAGAAGGTTAGTTTTTGGCTGGCATCTGGGAACTTCAATTTTGAGAGTGTTCTCAACCTTCCCTAACTCATAGGGGCGACTCACTGTGCCTGGACAGTTTGTGCAAACAACATAGTTCATACCGAGCACCTACTTCCTTTTTGTGTGTCTGGAATTTTGGTACGTGCTAGGTAGAGGGTACCTACGTGACCAGCTCTCTATAAAAGCCCTAAGGGTGGAATCTAAAAAGGGTTTCCCTGAGCAGAAATAATCACACACATGTGGCTGAGTTTTTATTGCTGGGGAAAGAGTATATCCTTTGTGACCCCTCATGGGAGGAAGAGACTGTAAAGTGGCCTGCATATGGAGGCCTGTGTGTTTTCTCCCTATGACCCAGCCTTATACTCTTAGTATATCACCATAATGTACAACTGTGAGTACAAGTACCTGTGGAGTGCTGTGAGACGTTTTAGCAAATATCTGAATACGAGAGTGGTCTTGGGAACAACGACACAATAGTGGCAGTGGTGAGATTTGCTAGAATGACCTCAATTCACTGAAATCTAGCTGCAGTATTATTTGGGGAAAAGAAAGAGAGAAGGGCAGGGAATTATGAAACCCTGGTACTTGGGTGGCTATGGAGTTAACCATAATATGAAACAGCAACTGAGCTGCTGTCTGTGATCAGAGGTAAAAAGTTACCTATTGAATTTGGAAAGGGTAGATTCATCCCAGGAGGGCTGGCTCTCTGGATCTGCTAGGTGCTTTTGACCATACAGAGTTGGCTCTGCTGAAGTAAGTGGGGCGAGGTGGGATAGGAAATAGTAACATAGCCTAGGTGATGATAGCTTTGTTTTTTTGTAGTCTCTCCCCCTCCCTAACACCCTCGCAGGAGGAAAAAGGGCCCAAACATTCTGTACAATGGGCTTTGGATGTGCCAAATATCATAAAATGTACTTTGTAGTTGTTCTCTCCTCCAAGTAGAGAGAAAAAAAGAATTAAGTCTGTTTCCAGGGCTGGAGCAAGGATTTAGATAAAGCAGAGGAGAAAGAAAGAAAGAGAGAGAGAGAGAGAGAGAGAGGGAGGGAGGGAAGGAAGAAAGGAAGGAAGAGAGAAAGGGAGAGATAAAGGGAGGAAGGGAGAAAGGGAGAAAGGGAGGAAGGGAGAAAGGGAGGAAGGGAGGAAGAGAGGAAAGGAGGGAGAAAGGGAGCAAGGGAGAAAGGGAGAAGGGGAGGAAGGGAGGAAGGGAGGAAGGGAGGAAGAGAGGAAAGGAGGGAGAAAGGGAGCAAGGGAGGAAGGGAGGGAGGGAGGGAAGAAGGAAGAGAGGGAAACCCACTTAGCTATTTCTCCAGCCTGGCTGCTGCTGCTCCCCTCCCTTTCCCTTCCATCCCAGCTGGGTTCTCCTGGCAGCTGTGATGTGAACTCTGTAAATGGAAAATTTACTGCTAGGGATTTTAGTAAACTCGTAATAAGAAAAAAACAGGAATTTTAATTCACAGCTTTGCATTTGTGGCTATTGCATGTGGATGTCTGATGAAAATTGATGTGCAATGTTATGTGCTTATAATTTCATAAATGCTAGAAGGGTCATCTCAATCAGGAAAAGCTGCAAAGGAAAAAAAAAGTGTTAATGAAACACAGCTCCCTTGCTTTTTTGCCACAGGTGGGCAGATTGGAATTTATACTCTTGGTATTGGAAACAAGGCTCAGTAACGGATAATTTATTTTATTTTATTTGCCAAAATTATGCCTACTGGAGCCTCTGGAAAAGGGAGCCAATCTCCAAATGAAGACACGCTTTTGGGGTTTTCAAAGCAGGTTTCAGGGGTTAGGGAGTTGTGGGGTTTTGTTTCCTTTGCCAATAAGCTCTTGTTAAATCAGATTTCTGACCCTTAGAGGCTGATGATTTTCTAGCCTGACATGCATATTTTTGCATGGGTCAGTTTGAACAATCTGGCCTAACAGGGTAAAAAGTCCTTAGGAACAGCCTTGCCTGTTACTTGGACTTGAAACACAGGTATCTGGCCTACAGCGTCTTAGCTTTGCTGCTGCTGCTGAAGAAAAGCCTCTAGCTTTTTTGAATACTGAATTCACAGATCCTAATTCCCTGGACCTGACTGAAACCTGATACTGCCGGTTATAGCCTGTTTCAGTTTCAGCACTGAGCTGTGCTGAACTGAAAGTCCACACAAGCTCAATGAACAGAGCTCAGTCTCTGGAACTGCCGCAAATCTAAGACATCCCTGCGGGGTCACAGCTATAAAACATCATGGATGATAGCTGACCATCTGGGTCACCTGCAGATGCCCTAGAGAAAAAGGCTTGTTCTCTGATGGGACCATTAGAAATGGAGCTGCTGATGGACTCGATATTTCTGATATGGGTTACAAGAGCCTGATTGCGTTCCTAACTTGTGATTCTAGCCGAAGGCTGCAATTTAGGAAGGGGCACACCACAGGGTATGTGACCCCTCTGCCCACCCCTGATAGATCAGACTCTCAGGGACGTCTCATGGCTATTGACTTATGTTCCACTTTCCAGGTTAGTTGCAGTTTGCAACAATGGACTGATAGCCTGCCTTTACTTCCCTTGCCTTTCTCCTGTTGTACACACCTTAGTAAGGCAGTTTGATCATCCAATGCAGCGTCCTCAGAAAAGGATTGATTTTTGCTAGGTGTTCACTAAATAAATGATCACGGAAAAAGGCATGGGGGATGGTATGTAAACCCATTTTGAAAAAATATTGAAAATCAGGATTTTGCCCTGACCGCTTCCTGAACATGAAGTGTCCTTCTGGTTAAGTTGTATTAAAACGTTACTCTGTGATAATGCTACTGTCCCCCTTACACACAATCCTTCCAGAAGGTCTGGGTGAAAACAGAAGTGATTAGGAAAATTTGCAAAGCTGGGATTATTGAATGGGACACATTGATTTTGTAACAGTCGAGAAAAACAACCCTGACACCAGGGAAGGCTCAGGGGAGGAGGTAGGGCATTAGGGCATTAATGATTTTTGCTTTCTGGAACTGCTTCTGGAAGCTTTCCCCTCTTTTCGAAGAAAACTCTTGCGCTGCTTTTGCAAGTGCTGCAGGCACTTTGGACTCAGACCAAGGGCTGAGCCTAGATGGCACGGGACAGGGTGACTATAAGCTGGCAGCAGAGGGCCAGCTTCCACTGCATGTCCCCGCAGAACGTGTCCAGATGCCATCTACACTCACCAGGCAGATGAAGTAGTGTCAGTGACAGAACTATTTGAGACTGACAGCCCCAGGCAGCCCCTCTAAAACCAGGGGCTGAACTGAATTACTTTCACTGGACTGAATACCTTGGGGCAGGAGGCACCTCGGTGGGAGGCCACACTGGGGGCTGCCTGACCGATGCATATCCTGCTGGGGTGCCCTAACATTTTTAACTCTTTGTTTCCAGGGGACCACATGAGCCCTCAGGGATTATGTGTGTGTGTGTGTGTGTGTGTGTGTGTGTGTGTGTGTGCTGTGACTATCATGACGCTTTCTTCAGCCCTACTGCATTCCTCTGAGAGCCTGATTTCGACAAAATGTCCATAGGATTCAACAGACTGCCAAAGGGGGTCTGCACAAAAGGAAGTTTAAGACTTCCTGCAATGGGTTATTACCCTAGACTAGATATACTCATTAATAACAGGCAATTTATTGCCCATAAACAAATAGACATATAGTAGCCTAAATTTTATCTGGAGACAAAGAAAAACCAGTTCTATGGATGATAATTAAAGGGGCAGCAGGAGTCAACAATAAAGTTGCTTTATGATTTCATGCCATGCTTGTTCAATATACCAGTTACAAACATAATGTATCTAAAAGATGAAGCATAATTAGTGGTTTCGTAATGATGTTGAGCTTTCTGGAACTATAACCCCTCGTTATAGAATGTATGTTCCTTGTGAAACTTTAAATCCATAACTGTGCACAAAAAAGATACCCCAAAAAGCTGAAAATCTCTTTCACTTCCACGTGTCTTTATAATTACAGATTGCTTCTTGACTCCAGTTGGATGCAAACGCAGTCTTCCATACAGCTGATGGAAGTGGAAATGAAGATAGAGCAAAGTGACCTGCCACTGATACTGGCACATAATTACATTCAATGTCATGATGTTACTTCCAAAGATACTTTTTGCTTATGTTGGCTAGTTTTAATAGTTTTTGAAGCCTTACTTAAACCCTGCTGAAACCTTTTTCAATCAAGTTAATGGTTAAGACCTTAACATTTATTATAACAATATGTACAAATTTGATTTGAGTAGGTTCCCTGAAATTGCTACACTTGTGAAAACAGCTTATTATAGTAGTACCCTGCTATTTTTAAAAAGATGTACAGAGGTATGTTACCTGTTGGGAAATGTCTTCTTTAACTATGGAACAGAGAAATTTATAACTGTCTGGAATAAAAGTATTTCTTTAATTGAATACAAAATACTCTGCATGTAAAAATAATAAGAAAGTTTATTTTAAAATATTTTACACTCTTTTGCCCACAGCTCTTTATTCTTCCCTCATGGTGAACTGCACTACTGCATTTGTGTGGCCCACAGGCCTTTACAACTTTGTACAAAGCATTTCCAGCATCATATCATCCATGCTGACTGTGCCAATGATGGGCCTGAAGAACAGTTCAGCAATGACATTGGCATTGATGAATCTCAGCAGGAAAAGGGTACTATTCAGTTCGATGAATCTGTCATGGGGCCCTTGGTGCGTCATCCTGGCGTGTTCACTGAGTATCTGCTGAGTTCCCCACTGGAGTCCCTGAATGTACTTCACGCACTGCAGGCCCGGCACGTCTGGAGGGAGAAAAATCTCTTTGTTATAAAACAGCTCACCACAGAGTCCTTAGATAGCTTTTTAAAAATGCCCATTTCTGTTTCGTCCCAATTAAAAAAGACCCCAAGCTTCCTGGTTAAAAGGGTAAAATGCCAAACCAGTCTAAGTTTTCAGAAGCAACATGTCCAAGAATGAAACATCATGTGATCACTCTTACTTAATATTCACTATGTTTGTATGCACACGTTTGCAAATACACTGGTCATGAGCCAACAAATGCACACAATTTAATATGACCGTAGAATATAGTTTAATGGATCATCACTCCAGTTCACTTTCTATGCAAATATGAAGAAGTTCATGATATTTCAAGAGGTGGGCACTTTACCTATGAGAAACAAGCCATGAGAAACAAGAAGCGTTGCCAGATGACAAATGCTTTTACCATTCTTCTTTGAACTTCCCACCATTATACTGATCGTTCAGCCAATGGTGGTAAACTTCACAGCCACAAACTTTGACACACAGTTTCATTTTACCTCTTTGGCTGCAGGCCAATATTAGTCTAGAGGCCCCGAATAATTTGAAAGCTAACAATAGCCACTTAGCTCATTGTACCATGATTTCTGTATCGGGGAAGGTTTTGAAAAAAATAAAAGAATGATTCTTATGAATATTCGAAAAGGCTCTTTTCAAAAATATCAGAGTAAGAAGTTTTTGAACATTCTTATAGTCATTAAAAGTTTAAAAAGTAAACATGAAAACATCACGAATTGCACCATGATTCAAAAATAACTTTTGTAATGGAAAACACATGACCTTTTGCAGTATAGTGTGATACCTAAGTAAAAGTGAATGAAATACAATGCAGGAAAGTTTAAGAGCATGTAAGTTTTTATAAGGAAAGTAATAAGAGGAGGCTGCTTTTGAAGGTCCTTTGATCTTCCATGATAATAATATCATTGCAAAGTTCTTTAACTTGTATTCAAGTAATTAGCAGTTGACCACTTGGTTTAAATGATGCTAATGATGATTGTAATCATTTTCCTTCCCTTTTCCTAAAAAATTCAATGGAAAAGTATTTTAAAAACACCATGCCAATCATCACAGAGCAGCAGAACCGGTGTTCTTAAAAAAATATATTAATGGTAATAGGCGAGAGGCACTCCTATTACAGGCAAATATCAAATCTCATAAATAAAATAAGAACAAAATTAAAGCAAGAATTTTAATCCATATTCCAATTCTGATTACCCTAGTTCACACATTATCATCCCCTACTACCTACCACTTGAGATCCAGGCTTAAGACCCAATTTCGTTTTGTTTGAATTCCGTCGACGAAAGTAGGAAGAGGCTTGCATGAAACACCACCAGAAATCTGAAGCTTCTCTAGGTCTAGATTCATGACTTGTGGAAACTTCATCTTGTGAATGCCACATTACTTCTCTCTGTGTTCACAATATACCCCTTTACCTTCTCCCCACCCAAGTGGTTCCCCCCAACACAGACACACACAAACTGGCCTTCAAAATAAGGTCAGGGCAGAGAAAACGCAAATGGACTCCACAGTTTTATATCTCCTTAAGTTTGAACCAATATATATATATATATTTAAATTTATTATATGGGATATACAAAAGACAACCCATATATATATTTAATATATATTTAATATATATTTATATATATTTATTTAATATATATTTATTTAACATATATTTAATATATATTTAATATATATTTATATATATTTATTTAATATATATTTATTTAATATATATTTATTTAACATATATTTAACATATATTTAATATATATTTATATATTTATTTAATATATATTTATTTAATATATATTTAATATATATTTATATATTTATTTAATATATATTTATTTAATATATATTTAATATATATTAATATATTATATATATATAATATATAATATATATGTAATATATATTTAATATATTTAAATTTATTATATGGGATATACAAAAGACAAACAGCAAAGAGAGGCCACACTCAATAGGCATTACCTTTCTCCCCAATATAGGTACATTTGAGTTTCAAACACACTCAGCTTAGCTGGTTAAACTCATACTGAGAAAGGATTAGGAAAAGTCAATCAAGAACAAGGAAGAAGTGTGCGTGTGTGTGTGTGTGTGTGTATTTGGTGGGATAATAATTCGTTCAAACCTCACGTTTCATGACATAGAGACCTCAGCTCACCCCAGTGTCTATTATATGTTACCTTTTTGCTTATACCATTGTTTTCCAGACTTGCCTGTGCATAAGAAGTACCTGTGTGTGTGTAGTTGGGGGTGGGAGGGAGTAGATAAAAGTCTTTCTAGGCTCCTGCCTTATAGATTCTGATTCAGTAGCTCTAGCCCAGTGTCTGCAAATCTGCATTCATAATAAGGGTCACAGATGATTCTCAAGATAATTTGGAAAAGTCTTCTTATTCCTTCAGCTAGTATTATTAATCATCCACTACGTTCCTTATCCTGTTGGGATATAAAGGTGAAAGGGGCTCACCTTCCAGAAATTTACATTCCATTAGTTTCAGTATCAATAGTTTCCCTCTTTCCCTTGACCCTGTTTTATATACTTTTAACACACACACACACACACAGACACACACACACATGCGCACACTTCTTCCTTGTTCTTGATTGACTTTTCCTAATCCTTTCTCAGTATGAGTTTAACCAGCTAAGCTGAGTGTGTTTGAAACTCAAATGTACCTATATTGGGGAGAAAGGTAACGCCTATTGAGACTGAGGCCTCTCTTTGCTGTTTGTCTTTTGTATATCCCATATAATAAATTCAAATATATTAAATATATATTAAATATATTAATACATATTATGCACTCTCAAAAATGCCAGGCAGGGGGCCAGGACATAATCAAAGATTCCAGCACCAGGGAAAAAAGATACAAAAGGAGCATTATGGAAACTATCCCAACTCAAGTTGCCTGGAAAATTTTTTTCCACTTCAATCATTTCAAAAGGACGCTGGTTGAAGATGATTCTAGTAGGGGAGAAACACCCAAGACAAGGTGCCTGGCTGTCCAGGGAGATGTTCTCCCAGTGATTTGGTTGCACCCTGTGGGACAGTGTGTCCTGCACCCAACAGACAACCTGAAAGTTTGGTGCAGCCGACATCCCACAGGGCCCAGAAGATAGGACCCTCAGGTGCCACAACACACCAGCCATTTACTTTGGAGTAAGGTCACTTGGGACCTTGGGACACATCCACCTACACAGTAAAATGCGGTGGGGGAAGGTTACAGAGCAAAGGGGGTTGATTAGGAGGTCTCTAAAGTCTCTTTGAATTCTAAAATACAGTGTTCCTGCTCTCAGTCCCTAAAGTGACTTTTTTTTTTTTCTTATCCCTTTGCCAACCTGATATTCTTCACAGAGATTTGGAGGAAGGGATAGTCCAGATGCTTAGGACCATACAAATAACCATTCAGAGGCAGGCCCATGAAACACTACATCCAGTGTACTGTCTGACAGTGTCCCTAGGGAATAGTCTCTCTATGGGACCCTTTAACAAATGTTTCCTTTTTTGCTAGCCTTAATAGATCTCCTCCCCCCAAAAAAGGGTCTAGTAAATTTCAGAATGGAGTTTCAGAAATCGATGTCGCAGAATCTTCAGTGAGCAAAAACTTTTTTTAGAAAAAGATATGCTCTGGACTTCAAAGAAAGCTAAAGAAAGAATAACCATTTCCCATGAAGGCACAAACTTTTCTGTAGTAAGAAACGTGTAAAGAGCTAAGTACAAACCTAAACAAACAACTCCCCTCCTCTTGGCTGAGTTTCTGACAGCAGCCCACCCAGGAGAAGTGGTTCCTGGAGCCCCCCACCCCAACTCTGCTGAGTTAGTCATGATTTCTTCACCTTTGTCCCGACACTCTCCTGATCACTGAAAACTCCTTACTGCCCGCGCCCCTAGATAGGCACTGCCTGATGCTTTTGTGAGCTGGGAAAAGCCGGCGCCCAAGGCCAGTACCCTTACCCGGGTTAAAGAGCACGGTCCCCTTGAGGTAGGCGTACTCCTTGGTACTGATGTTCAGACTCCAGCACTTGGAAAGAAAGCACTTGATGGCTTGGACCTGGGAGGCGGAGGGCACCTTCCTGGCCTCCGCCGGCGGTGCCAAATGGGGCTGCAGCGTGGACACGGGCAGTGGCTCGTCGCCCCCGGTCTCCCGCCGCCTGGTGGTGAGGATCTTCTGCAGCATGCTGGGCTCCGAGACTTCTACAGTCTCGAACTGCAAGCGGTCCTGGGCCAGCTCAAGCATGAGCAGGGACGCCCAGCAGTTGCGCACCAGCACCAGCTGCTGGTCCAGGGGCAGCACCTGGAAGCAGGGCAAGTACTTGACGAACCGCAGCGTCTTCAACAGGCCAGCTGAAGCTGCCTCGCAGACCACCTGTGGACTCTTGAGCGCCACTGGCCGCAGCGCACCAGAGGAGGTGTCCCACCAGGGGGCCCTCGGCCGCTCCTCCGGAGCCGCCTGCACTTGATTTGTGCTCGTGGGCATGCAGTAGAGGGTGCTGCCCTGCTGCGGGTGGTCTTCACCGCAAAAGCAGCAGCGGTACAGAAGCCCCATGGCCCGCCCGCCTGGTAGCGCCTCTCTAACCCCTGGCCTCTGCGCGAAGTAGGAGCGGTCCCACCACGCGCCCACTGGCCGTGCCTCGGGCGCTGCCGGAGCCACGTGCGTTTGCTTTGCGCTAGTGAGCAAGCTGTAGAGGATGCTGCCCTGCCGCGGGTGGTCTTCACCACAAAAGCAGCAGCGGTACAGGAGTGCCACGGGCCGCCCACCCGGAAGCCCCGCTCTGCCCACCCCGGGATCAGAGCCGCACGAACAGCCCCAGCACGGACCCAGCGTCGCCTCGGGCGCCTTCGGTGCCGCGTACGTTTGCTTTGCGCTCGTGAGCATGCTGTAGAGGATGCTGCCCTGCCGTGGGTGGTCTTTACCGCAAAAGCAGCAGCGGTACAGGAGCGACACGTTCCGCCCGCCCAGCAGCCCCTCTCTGCCCACCCCGGGCTCATCGCCGCACGAACAGCCCCAGCACTGATCCACCAGCCGCGTCTCTGGAGCCTCAGGAGCCGCGCGCGTTTGCTTCGCGCTCATAAGCATGTTGTAGAGGATGCTGCCCTGCCACTGGTGGTTCTCGCCCGCCATGGCCCGCGGCTCCCGCAGCCCGGTTCTGCCCAGTGGCTGCCTCCTGGGACCTATTTATACCTAGCGCGCACGCAGGCGCGTCGGCCGCCTCGGTCTGGGCAAGGGCGCGGAGGCGGGCAGAGGGGGCGCGGTGCTGCGCTCCGGTGTATTCGCCCATGACCTCGGTGGTTCGAAGGGGCGGGTGTTCTTTAAAAGCTGAAAATGGAAAAGGAACAGCAGCGTGGGAGCTCCTGGACACTTCCCTCCTTCCTCTCATTACCCCTTTCCCTGTCTCTCAGGAAGACCGGAGGAGAGCGAGCACCTGGATGCTGTTGCAACTCTTTCCATTGAACCCTCGCATCTAATTTGTTCCCTTTATTGGGAGGGTAGGGGAAAAGAGGAAACATCTACTTCTATGCTCTTTGTAAACTTTCATTAAATTTTCACAGTTTGTGAGACTCATATTTGTATATGGATAGGGAGGTCTCATTTTCTGAGACCTTGAAAAATACAGAACATAGACAAACATCATATGGGAACTCGGTGGAAATGCCCAATGTCAGGCTCCAACCAGACTTTCTAACTCTGAATCTGCATTTTAACGGTGTCCCCAGGGATTCACATGCACCTTGACGTTTGAAAAGCACTGGTCTAAATATGCTAGCATAAGCGCTCAGTTTAATTCCATCAGTATTTATAAGCGCCCACTATGTCCTGGATGCTGTGTTAAGAGAGCTGGGGGCAGCGAGCAGAATGTAAAAGTGCCTAAAACTTAGGAATATAATAATCACGAGGGGATAATATTGTTACAGTGAGAATAGTTTTCATTTTAGTATATGTTTTTTTTTTTTTTTTTCTTTTAACTTTTAGGTTCAGGAGTATATGTCAGGGTTGTTATATAAGTCAATTGCTTGTCGTGGGGGTTTGGTGTACAGATTATTTCATCACCCAGGTAATATAGTATCCAATAGGTATTTTTTCTCATTCTCTCCCTCTTCCCACCCTCCACCTTCAAGTAGGTTCCAGTGTCTGTTGTTCCCCTCCTAGTGTCCATGTGATCTCTTTATTTAGCTCCCACTTACAAGTGAGAACATGTGATAATTTGGTTTTCTGTTTCCTCGTTATTTCGCTAAGGATAATGGCCGCCAGCTCTCATTCTTTTTCATGGCTGCAGCGAGAAATTTTGATCCTTGTAAAAGTATTCCATTGGTAAATGTGTAATTAGCATTTCTTTCCCCACCCTTCCTAAGTGAATCATGATAAATACAAGCATCAGGAAGCCTGGATCCATTGGTCTTCACTTGCCACACAGCTGTGAAGACATGGGGCAGGGAAGGGTATTGGTATATACCAGCTGGTGTAGAATCATTTTTACTTTTTCCCTCCCTCCCATCCTCCCTCTTTCTGTTTTTGCTTTTTTCCTTCCTTCCTTCCTTCCTTCCTTCCTTCCTTCCTTCCTTCCTTCCTTCCTTCCTTCCTTCCTTCCTTCCTTC